>NW_025893075.1:0-2248 GCF_002878395.1 Capsicum annuum
CTCAAAACTAGAGTGTTTACTTTATGTATGAAAACTTACTTATGTATTCTATTGTTCTACTTTGTTGCAGCATGAAAATAGAGGAAGTTTTGATTTTGCTTTCGTTGATGCTGACAAAGTTAATTATCAAAAGTACCATGAGAGACTCTGGCAGTTGTTGAAGGTGGGTGGTATAATAGTATATGATAACACACTTTGGTTTGGGACAGTTGCTATGCCAGAAGAATCTACCAAGGAAGAATTGAAACCAGGCAGGCTTCACACCATTGAATTTAATAGGTTTCTAGCTGCTGATAATCGCTTTCAAATTTCTCAAGTCCCTTTAGGTGATGGAATCACCATTTGCAGACGACTCTGAAGATTCTGTCGTCTAAAGACAGATTCATGATTTAAAGTTTGTGTGCTTTTTAGATGTTGATAATCACTTTCAAATTTCTCTAGTATCTTTATGTTGGCCGACTCTGAAGATTCTGCATTCTTAGAGACAGATTCAGGATTTATAGTTTGTGGGTTTTTAGATATTGCTAATCACTTTCAAATTTCTCTAGTTCCTTTATGCAAGCGACTCTGAAGATTCTGTCTTCTAGAGACGTGTTCAAGATTTAAAGTTTATTGGATTTTAGCTCTTGATAATCACTTTCAAATTTCTCTAGTCCCTTTATGTTGGCCGACTCTGAAGATTCTGTCTTCTAGAGATTGATTCAGGATTTAAAGTTTGTAGGTTTTAATGTTGATAATCACTTTCAAATTTCTCTAGTCCCTTATATGCACGGGACTCTGAAGATTCTATCTTCTAGAGACAAATTCAGGATTTAAAGTTTCTAAATTTTTAGTTGTTGATAATCGCTTTCAAATTTCTCAAGTTCCTTTAGGTGATGGAATCACCATTTGCAGACGACTCTGAAGTTTTTCCCGTTTACAGACAAATTCATGATTTAAGGTTTGTGGGTTTTTAGATGTTGATAATCACTTTCAAATTTCTCCCGCCCCCTTATGTTGGCCAACTCTGAAGATTCTGTCTTCTAGAGACAGATTCATGATTTAAAGTTTGTGGGGGGTTTTGACTGTTGATAATTACTTTCAAATTTCTCTAAGTTCCTTTAGGTGATGGAATCACCATTTGAAGATGACTGTGAAGATTCTGCCGTCTAGAGACAAATTCAACATTTAAAGTTTGTGGATTTTTAGATGTTGATAATCGCTTTCAAATTTCTCTAGTCCCTTTATGCAGGCGACTCAGAAGATTCTAGAGACATATTCATTATTTAAAGTTTGTAGGTTTTTAGCGGTTGATAATCACTTTTAAAGTTCTCAAGTTCCTTTAGGTGATGGAATCACCATTTCGAGGCGACTCTAAAGATTCTATCGTCTAGATATAGATTCAAAATTTAAAACCTGTGAATTTAAAGAGACGAAATAAAAGTCTATATAGTGATCAAGGGGGATTCAAAAGGCTATGATTTCTTCTTTGTTCCTTCTAGGGATAACATCTCTTTTCTAGTTGTTGCAGCACTAACTGTTAGTATCTAAATTAAAAAACTTCTTTTCTTGTAAATAATTTCCCCATGTGTCAGTGTTGGTTGTTTTAGTTTATTTTTAGTAAGGGGTTGAACTTCAAAAATCAGATTTTGACTTTTTCTTTTGGAAACAGTGTTTATTCGAAATCTTCTTTGGCCTCCACCCAAAAAACAGAAATTAGAATTTCAGATTTTCAGTTTTCAAATCTTTCAATAAATCAAATTGTCAAGATTGGATTTTTGATCAAATCCAGCATGACTGATATTTAGTGTCTTAACTTTATATGGTTATAAAATCTTCAAACAACACGAGACTACTCTTTATTTGACCAATTCTTTGTCTCATACATCATAATCGGTCTAACCATCACGCTAAAACTTACCTTTAATTTTTCATCTTGATAAAAAATCTTCAAACAACATGAGACTACTCTTTGCTTGGCCAACTCTTTATTACAAACAACATAATCGGTCTAACCATCACGCTGTGACGTAAAATTTACCTTTAAATTTTCATCTTGGTCAAAAATTTTTAACCAACATGCGACTACTCTTTGCTTGATCAACTCTTTATCCCATATAATATAATTAATTTAACCATCACCCTGACGTAAAACTTATCTTTAAATTTTCATCTTGGTCAAAAATCTCCAAACAACTCTTTGCTTAGTTATCCTAATGCTTGCGTGTGTGGTTCATGAGTACGTACTCTTTGCTTTAGATATATTCAG
>NW_025893076.1:0-1350 GCF_002878395.1 Capsicum annuum
GTGCTTCTTTTTCTCCTACAACAATGAAGATTGAAAGTAGTAAGGTGGTGGAAATATCTTGATTTGAAGGTAAGCCTAAAAAATTAGTGATTTCAATTTCAAGTTTAGTCTGGTGGTAACTTAAGTATTTTGATTTAGATTAATTGATGATAATTTGAGTATTCACATTTTGATTATTTAATGGGTTTGATTTTCATAAATTAATTAGTGATAGTTTGATGACTATTTTATCACCCTACAATAGAATTGGTGACTGTTTAAGTGAAGGTAAAAATGGGGTGGTTATGGTGGAGAAGCTAAGGGGAAGAAGAAAGAGAATTTTTTATTTATTAATGGATTAAATGTAAATAAATAAATAATAGTTATTTATATATAAATGGAAGTGTATCACACTTGCTAACTTTGAAAGTAAAGTTGGTGTAAAAGTACATTAAAAGGAATATTTATAATGATTTTAATTAGTTTTGTGGGTTAATAAGACGCGCTCCAAATTTAAATGTTTTTCTAAAAATTTGGTAATTTGCGTTTATATTTTTTCTCTTAAATAATTCATTTACTAACAGTACCATAATCAGCATTGCCATAGACTCCATATTTAAAGGAAGCATAATGCTCCACGCAACTGAATTTGTATTGGCTCGCGAGGGCGCTATCCTCCACAAATCAACTGTGTTTTTTTTTTTCCGTCAACTGTCTGCTTTTTGATTGGTAACAAATGTCAGTTATTGCATTGTTCACGGCGGCTACGAAGCTTGCCGGGGTCCTAGTAACGATCACCGTTGCTGCCAATGCTTTTTCCTTCTCCGTCTACCGCAAAAAGAACCTCAAGCGTTTCCGCTCTCCCATAAACGACTCTGCCGACGTTCTTGCTCATTTCAATGTCAATCGGTCTGGTAATACAACTTTTCTTAGCTTTTTGACAGTTAGTCTACTAATGGCTCCTGGATTCTAAGGAACTAGCTAACACACTCTTTTCTGTTTCATTTGTGTGACTGAACATGGTGTTTACAGCACGATGTTAACTTAGTTCAGTTTAAAATTTGAGTAGGTACGTGAAGATGATATTATAAATGTAGCGTAGTCAAGCCATTTAGAACGGCCAAAGTAGAAATAGTTCCCTATATATTGAAATGGTGAGAGAATAGGGTATTCCATTTTTGGATGGTAGTTGATATAAAATGACCCTCATCAGTAACTTATATTGGTCTATCAATGTTGAAGCATGATTTCATCTTTCAGAAACTCTTGATTGCGACAATAATATCTTTTTTTTTTTTTTTTTGCATCTTCTATAACTTGTAAGTATGGTTTCCAGTACTATCTTGTCTGCTGATTAATATATTGTTACCT
>NW_025893077.1:0-6363 GCF_002878395.1 Capsicum annuum
AGTTCATTTTCAGTATTCGGAGTTAGTTAGGTACTTGTCCCATCAACTCCATAATTTAGACAGTTTAGAGGCTTTTTAGACTAGAGTATTTTCAGACAGTTTTTCAGTTTTTAGTATTGATGCTCAGTTTTGGTATTGTGATACAATATTCAGTATTATTTATAGTATTGAACCTTATGGCCATTTTTCTGCCTACTTTATGCATCTTTTACCATATTATTATTAAGTTATTGCAGCAGGTACCAGTCATGGGTTAGTTTGTGGTCCTTTGGGTTTGTGAACACCGTGTAGAGTCCAGGGTACAGACTCAGGGTGTTACACCTAGGTATATGCAACCTAAACAATGTTTATCAGAAAGTATTCAGTAGAGGAATAATTTAATAGATTTCTTCTCCATTTGTTTTGCATTCTGTTAAGATCTCAAGCTCATCTGGCCATGCTCCGTCAACAAATACATATAAATATAAATCATAGATTTCTGTGATTTCTACATGGCTAATGTACTGTATTTCAAAATATGTTGGATAGGCACAATTCATAAGTTTTAATATTCATTTGAACTAAGAACATGTCACGATCCAAGCCGAGGCCCTGGACGCGACAGTTATCCCAAACCTCAAAGGCTCGAGAGATCCCTTAGCATACTATTATATGCATAATCCATACATAAACCAAACAACAACAATAATAAACCTAGTGTATTCCCATAAAGTGGGGTCTAGGGAGGGTAAAATGTATAAAGTCTATACCACTATCTCGGTAGAAGTAGAGAGATTCTTTTTGATAGACCCCCAGCTCAAGAAAAAGGATAGTAAACAAGAGCGTAACCATACATAAATCAAAGTGGAAAAGATATAATGACATTCAAGGGAAAATAATAATCACACTTTGTCAAAAAGTTGTGACAATACAATACTCAAATCTCGTCTGCGAAGCCTCTACTGAATATCAACTATGTACGCCGGGACAAGGCCCTTGGCTGGACCATAAACTGAAAAAAGCCAACATATGAATAAATGCCCTTCAAAAGTCGGATGGCTCACCAACTCTGTCATTGTCCCAAATGTTCTACTGATATGATGGACCATGGGACCATGCCTCAAAATCTGTATTATACGGGGCATTACTTGGAAAGTATTGATATTCAAAATAATCCAAGAGAACCATCTATTTCATGTAAAATAATAGAGAGCATTGTGAAAACCATTTATCATAATATATATAAAAACACATAGGCATAATATAAAGAGCTTCAATTTATGTTTGTAAAATATTGACTCAACTATTTAATTTACTTCTGAGCTAGATGGTACACCCTGCATTTCTAAAATCCCACGGGCTATGCAAAATCTGTCATTAACTTATCGTCCAAGCCCCCTAATCCAAGTTTTCTGGAAGGATTGGATTCCTACATACTATTCTAGTATTCCAGTACCCAGGGGCAAGTATACATTGTCCATTTTTGCTAAACTCGATTTCTAGCAATGAACCTTTACACTCAAATGCTTTTTTCGGGTAACCATCTAACTCTCTTTAAGTTGAATTTTAGTCCTTTAAAACCATGCTTTATGCTTAAAAATGTTCATTTACTTTTATGTCCAAGGCACTTCATAATAGGTATTGTCATACCTAGAGTTGCAAGCCATATGATGTCATATCAAACCCATAGCACTTCTCATTGAAAACATGTTAATGGCCACAAAAATATTTGTATATCACATAAGAGTTCTTATTTCAAAATCATATGAAAACTTGTGCAAAACACTCTCTTTTCAAGTTTTTAACACATGGTGGACAATTCCTTCATCAATCACATGCAATTTCTTCATTAGAACATAAGAGCCTTTAGAATAAGAAATACTCTTTTGAAAACATGCAAAACAACAATGCATAGTAGTTAGAGAGGCATTTAAAACTCAAGAATAGCCCAAACACTAGTCGCATATGAATCTCATGATCAAAAAGGGGGACTTATAGTTCATCCTCTCAAACTCATTTCACAATTCATAATATGTTAAGACCATAAAATTTATCACGAGAGAGGAAATTTCAAAAATCATACTCATAAATCACTTTTGAAACTCATATAATATATGGACATGATTATAACTCAAGTTTATGGAAAAATCCCATAATAAAAGCATACTTTCATCAAAATGGGTTCATAATGCATACTCTTCAAATGATTTTCAAAACCCATTACATATACATACATATATATCTTTAAATCTTGTTAAAATGTTAAACTTAAACCCATAAGAGTTAGGATAGTCCCACATGCCTTTTTGATGAACAATATTTGAGATATCTCTGAATCTAAGCCTTGAAAGTATGAGTCCTGGGAGGAAATCCTAAATTTTCTCTCTTGAGAGAGGAGAGGAAAAGAAGTGATGATAAACTTATGTTTTATTAGTAAATAAGTTTAAAGCGTGATTTAAGTTGTGGGGGAGGATTTTGTGGTAGGTAAAAGACTTAAATACCTTGTTTAAAATGTTATAATAGTGCAAGAAGGTTCCTACGGACGATTTGGGCAATGGACCGTCACTCTAGTGACTGATCATCACTCCACCCATCCCAAAATGACCAATTTCCAGTCTTTATTCTTAGGGGTGATGATTGGGTGCGACGGGTCATCACAGGTGTGATGGGGCATCACCTTGGTCGTCGTGCCTTGACAAACAAACACCATTTTGGTAAATTGGGCATAATTTTTTACTCTGATATCGGATTAAGGCAAAACCAGTGGCGTTGGAAAGAAGACTCGAAAACCTTTAATTGATATATAGTAAGATATATAACTCATCATATTTTAGGAGTAATAGTCATTGGAAGTTGACCTAAGTAGGAGCATCTGCTAAAACTCTATCGGTAGAGAAGTTCTCTACTCATCTTTGAGTTAGGAGGCCTTTATAACCTCAATTAATATACAAATATGTTCTCACACTATATAATTGATCAAAATATTTATATTTACATAGGAATCATGGTTCTTGAGTCGATACACGTAGGAAAGATGGTTCAAATTTTAGTTCAAAGGTTGCGGTGTCACAGCAAAAGTATACGTGAATAAAAGCACAAATTACACATGATAGAATAATGTTTTCTTCATACAGACCATTTGGCCAACTACCAAAACTATATCAAAATCATAATAATAATGTCTACAAATCTTATTCAACAATATTGGACGAAACTTCATAAAAAAAAGCAATCACATTGACGTTGCTCATGCTCCTAAACTTTGTCTTCAGTATCAGGAAAAGATTCTTAAAGTATCTCTGGTCCCAAAAGTGCATGATAACTTCCATCAAAGCCTGATACGATAGAACAAATTAAATGAAGTACTCCAGATACAAAGTATTGAAAGGTGTCTATAACTTCTCCCCCAGGGCCTAGCCCCAACCTAGAGTAGCAAGGCGGGTAAGTAAAATCAATCCTTGTTCTTACATAGGCTTCTCGGGTACAAAATGGACCACTTCAAATAGGCTTATTGCTCCAGCAAGAAATGAAAATAGATCCTCGGTCTATGATACAAAAATGAGGGAAATACATATCAAGCTTGAATTTATCTTACTTAACATTGAGTTAATATACTTTGCCTAAAGGGAAGAAAATTTTACGAACCTTGCTTTTAGTTTGAAGTTTAAGTTTGACAAGAATAATATTCTAAGACTGCTAATTCATTTATTTTCAAACCGACCCAAGAGACAAATAACAAAGTGAGAAAACTAGTACCTACTAGCATTTTACTACAAATTGAATAAGTGAAACTAAGAATGATAAAATATTATTCACTAAATCATAAAGGGCCAAAAAAGTGAATTACCGGTGTCCTAAGATGATTACAAATCTTTTAATCATAAGATATTTAAAAAAGCCCTCATTTGTAATCATTTTTGGCAAATAACTGTAGAGATAGGGTGTTATTTCTTATTACTGGTATTTGAACAGATCGAATAAAAGAATGTATTAAAGAAAATATACTAGGCCTATGGAGTTATGGCCAGAAACCATAAAACCATGACAATTCTTACTCCAAGCTAGATAACCCATACATTTAAAAATAGTTGTAATTTAATTCAAACATAAGTACTGCAATGAAAATATTTGTTCTTAATTTAAGTGAAAAAATAGAAAAAAACAAAAGATAACTTTTGAATAATGAAAGAATAAGAACAATAAAGCAATAAAGAACCAGAAAGAAGAGAGTTTTATTGAATAGAAGTGGAAAGTGAAATTATTCTCAGATCAGTACTTTAACTCTAGGTTTGAGATAAGCACTGAATAGCAAAGAAGAAGAAGAAAAAGAACAAGAAGAAGAAGAACAGAGTAAGAGAATCAGAGAAGAAGAAGGAGCTTAGTAGAGTAGAATGATGAATCTTATTTATTCAACTTGTGTTATCCATAGTACATAATGGGTTATTTATAGAGTAATCAACTACTCTCTCTAACTACTTCCACTAGCCGCTAATCACAATGTAACTAACTGTTTAAAAAAAACAGTTATAACAGACTTTCAAACATAACTAACTCTTCTAGAATCTTCCACACTTGAGACCTCTTTTCTTTTGTATTCAACACTCCCCCTCAAGCTAGGAAGGTGAAAAAATGTCACACATTTCTAGCTTGTGATTTATATGCACTTGTTGAGCCTTGGTGAGGCCTTTGGTCAGCATATCTGAAGGCTGATCTTGTGTAGCAATGTAGTTTGTAGTGATATCCCTTGGCTTATCTTTTCTCTTATGAAGAAGCAATTAATGTCAATGTGTTGCAGCTATTTGAATAGCTAATTTGTTGTCACTAAACACCTTGACTGGTAGCTTTACTTCTATTCCAATTTCCTTTAGCAAGCCTAGTATCCAAACTAGCTCAGTTGTTACAGCTGCTAAGCTTCTTAATTCAGCCTCAGCTGAACTTCTGGAAACAGTAGCTTGTTTCTTTGACTTCCAGCACACAACTAACTTCCCAATTTTTACAAAGTAACCAATCACTGATCTCCTGGTTTGAGTACATGATGCCCAATCTGCATCATAGTAAGCACTTACCTGATCACTTGATTCACTAGATAGTAACACACCCTAACCAGGTTGATTTTTAACATATCTCATAACTCTGATTGCAACATCCATGTGAGACTTCTTTGGTTCTTGTAGAAACTGACTTAGTGTTTACACTAAATGCAATATCAGGTCTAGTCATGGTTAAGTATAGTAACTTGCCAATTAGTCTTTGATATACACCTTGATCTGTAGGAGGATCATCAATAGGTTGTAGTTGTTTGACATGATCATCAAATTATTTTGAGGTCAGTTTGGCATTGTAGTCTATCGGAGTAATCACTGGTTTAGCAGCTGTCAATCCTAACTCTAATAGTAAATCTAGAGTGTACTTCCTCTGGTGCATTAGTATCCCTTTGCTTGAACTTGCAAATTCTATTCCAAGGAAGAACCTTAACTCACCTAGATCCTTCATTTTGAAGCATTGTTGTAGCATAACTTTTGCATCTTCTATCAGTTTCAAGCTATCACTAGTGATTAGCATATCATCAACATACACAATTACTAAAGTGATTCCTTCTTGTGTCTTTCTTATATATAGAGATGGATCATATTGACTTTGAACAAACTGAGACCTTAGTAAGACTTCTAATAGCTTTGTGTTCCATTGTCTAGGTGCTTACTTTAAGCCATATAGGGATTTGGTCATTCTGCATACTGAATTCTCCCCCTAACTAGCAACTCCATATATACTTCATCAGTGAGGTCACTATTTAGAAATGCATTATAGACATCCATCTGATGAACAAACCAATTCTTTTTTGCAGCAGTAACAAGAATAGTTATTACTATTTTCATCTTCACAATTGGTGAAAAGGTTTATTTGTAATCAATCCCTTCTCTTTGTCCATAACCCTTTGCTACAAGTCTAGCTTTAAATCTTTCCATTTCACCTAAAGCCTTATACTTCACCCTGTATATCCATCTGCAGCCAATGGCTTTTTTACCTTTAGGAAAGGGAACAACCTCCCAAGTGTGTTTTGAATTTAAGGCCTCTATTTCAGTTTTCATTGCATCTATCCATCTAGGATCTTTGCAGGCCTCAGAGTATCTTGTAGGCTCAGTAATAGATGAGGTTTTCACCACAAAACTCTTATAGGGCTGAGATATTTTATCATATGACACATGATTAGCAAGAGCATGAGGTACCTTCTTTGTATTCCTAGAGACAAAGTCACTCATCCATGCTGGTGACTTTCTTTCTCTAGTTAATTTTCTTTGATCTTGAGCTGCAGATGGTTGAGTATTAGGTTGTGTAGTATTAAGAACCCTTTGTAGTTGCTGTTCTTGATGAGTAACCTCTTGA
>NW_025893078.1:0-10518 GCF_002878395.1 Capsicum annuum
GTTAATTAATTTGCATGAAAACTCATAATTCCCCATGAATTATACCCCAACTACATCATAATAATGAATATAATCAAATTCAACATAAAATTTATGAAAGAAACCAACTTATAATTTAAAAAGGGTTCTTGAACTCCAAGGGTGGAAGAAAACCCTTGGATGAACACCTAACATACCTTGACTATTAATTTTTTTAAGATTGTGGTGATTTCTTGAGACTAGATTCTTGAGCTTAATAAAACTAGAGCTTACTCTTGGGATGATTTTGAGAACAATGAGTGTATTTATCCCTTTGGGATATTAAATTTTGTGTTAATACTGAATAATGTAAGGGGAAAATGACCCATTTGCCCCCACAAACACGAATAAAATAATGCTGGATGGGGTCCCCCATCGTGTCGTGACCCATGCTCGGGCCTAGAAGACCTCGTGGCGCGACCCCTGCTTGGGTCAACTGGCCCTCGTGATGTGGGCCTATTATGACCCTTCGCTATTTTGGACATCCAAACTCACCCTTACGCTAGTATGAAAAATCCAAAACTCGCCTAAGATGACTTACAAGTGACCCTAATCATGAATCAATTTGAAAATCGACATACTAAGTTTGGAAAGTTCAAAAATAAGATTATTCAATCTCGAAGGATAAAAATGATTCTAAGCCTTGACATTTAGCTTAAATTTTCTTAGTCTGAGGCCATTTTTGGCATGCTGCTGTAATACCCTGTATATTTCTAAGCTAAAAAATGAATCATTGTTCTTATACATGAAACCTCCTATCCTATGATTCATATTTGAGTACATGAATTAGGATGAGTATCCTAGTGATAATAGAGTTTATGATGTGTTAAGAATGTTCATAAGAGTCACTTAGAGTAAGCCAAGCTAAGAACTTTTGAATCCACCAAGTTTTCATGTGTGATTTCACATAGCTCATCTTTGAATGAGCATAACTTGGTTTATAGGAGGTATTTTTGAAGATTCATACCCTCCAAATTGTATAGAATTGAATAAGCTTTTTGTCGATACCAAATTAGCCTAAAAAGGACTCTCGGTAAAGAAGTTATGGCGATTTAAATTTTCAGCAGCGTCATTTCAGTCAGTGGCACGTCGTGCCGTAAGCCAAAATGACGTTCATCAATTTCCAGTGTCTCTCCACGATTCTAGCATATTGCGGTGAGTTTCCAGGTCACAAACGGGGGGATACACGATGTCTTCGTATCGCCTTAGTAGTCCAAATCGGGTAGTTTTCATAGAAATTAAATGACGCATCTAAAGGGGTATTTGGGTCATCTTCACCCCCCCATATAAGTCCCACACATGGAATTGAGGCCCTAAATCTGCTCTTTACATTAATTTTTGTCTAAATTCTCTCAAGAACAACCAAGAATAAGTCTAGGGTTCAATTGGGGGTTTCAAATTCAAAGCTTATTTCACTACTATCTTTACGGATCATTAATCTAAGGTATGCGTAGTGTTCATCTATGGATCCAATCCATTCATAGAGCTCAAGAACCATGTTTTAAATACTATTTTGTGAACTTTTGTGGTGATATGAGCATGTACATATTGATGATTGTTGTTTAAGTTTTAAGATGATATCTAAAGGTGTTTTCATGGAATATATATATGGTTGCTAGTTTAAAACTATGAACTTTAGGTGGTGTAATATGGTACAAGTTATGAAACACACCTATGCCTTAAAGAATGCATGTTAGTTGTTTGATAAAATGCTTGGGATGTTAGGAATTTATGTTTACATGGTTCCATGATATCTAAATGACAAGTCTGTGTTAGCTATATACTTAATTATGAATTCCATGCTATTGATATGTTGCTATTGTTGTGGTATGAAACATGTATGATAATGGATATGTATAATATGTACACGAAATATGTCCATGCAATCCCTACAATGTTTAAGATGTTGAATAACTACATGAAGTATAAGATCCCCTACTTATGATATTATGAATTGTAGACTCCGATCTTATGATCAAGGCATGTTATGTGTGTCAGTTTCCTTCTATCCAATCCTGAGGGTATTTGTACTCGAAAAATATAGCTTTGTTCCTAGAGCCATGTTATGTTATCACGATAATCTTAGTCAAGATATAATCTATAGAACTCAGCCGGTCATGTGACTCAGGAAACCTCAGAAATCTCATGATCTTAGTTAACTCTCAGATAGTAGTACTATTCTATCAGTCAATGGAAGTTAGTTAATCAGTCTATGTACAGTCAGTTAAATCATGTTCAGTCTCTTCATATAGGAGTAGAAGTTAGCACCGAGTGAACCCAAGTATGTGAACTCACCTACCGGTTTAGGGTGTGATTCTTAGCAGTCATCCTTGTGTTCCAGAACTATGTAGAAAACATAGGTTGAGACATCTAAACCTGTTAGATTAGGGTTGATGAGGTGGATTAACCTATCATTTCAGGGTTCCCATCACTTTTGTTTCAAGTACCTGCCAGCTAAGGATCACTCACAACTATCCTTACCAGTGGCTCGGTATTGACACCCCTCCAGTCGGGGCAGAGATTGGACCCCAGCTTAGCCATAATGGGACACATGGGGCATGTTAATGAAATAACTACCTCCCACAATTTTAGACTCAGTCTCAGTAAAAGAACTCAGACAATTCTTTAGATATTAGTATGCCAGGACTGTTAGATACAATCAAATTTAGTTATAGCAAGGGACTCAGAAAGTTCCATCAGATTCAAGACTGTCAAACCCAGTCACCTATGTTGTAAGAATTACAGTCTCAACCATGTCAGTTATCAGTAAACCATGTATTAGCGTATAGATTTAGCTATCACGTACTCATGATCTCAGTTACTATGTATGTATATTTGTACTCTTATGTTTATATCAGTCAGCCAGTTAACATCATTTATGTATATAAACCCTTTGCATTAGCCTACCTCACTCGTATACTCAGTACTCCAGTTGTACTGACGCATTTGCGCTATGGTGGTTTCTTTTCATGTTACACCATAAGTTCAGAGACATGAGTTCCAGACCAGAAGTAGCAACTGCATTCCAGTATACAGAGTTGCAGTGAGTCCTCTTCATTCGAGGATAATATGATATTATTTTATTTTATTTATTATTTCAGCTCAGTTTTGCTACATGGAGTTAGTTGGAGACATGTTCGTTCTACTCCTTATTTAGATACTATTTAGAGACTTTCAAATTTAGTTCAGATTTGATTCAATTTTCAATTGTTTTGGCTATCTTTCACCCACACAGATGTTACTATTTTACAGATTCTTTATTTAGTTGAACCTTTTGTCCTACATGTTCTTGTTTTCCATATTATTTCATTATATATTGCAATGCATAGGTACAAATATCAGTCATGGGTTAGCTTGTGGTCCTTCGGGGTCATAATAACCGTGTAGCATTTTGGTTCAGAAAATTGAGGTGTTACAAACTTGGTATCAGAGCCTAAGGTTAAATAGAATCCTAGGAAATCTGAAAGCCGCATCTAGTAGAGTCTTGTGCATGGGTGTGTTGCATACCACATTTATGTATAGGAGGCTATGAGATGTTTTAGGAACAGTTTCCCTTCTTTCAGTATTCATGTCTTTCCAGTGAGCATAATCACAAGTCAGTCTCTCAGTCTAATTCACTTCTTTGCTTTGTTTTAGAACATGCCTCCTAAGAGAAGAAATAAGTCAGCCCTTCAGTGCGAAGAACCTTTGGGTGATCATGTTTCTCATGCGGAGTTTAGGACCGTATTTACCAAACTTGCTCAGTGTGTGGCTACCCAAAATGAATGACCACTAGTTATTTCGGCCAATCCAGTGGCTAATTCCACAACATCTAGGATTCGGGACTTCACCCAAATGAACCCTCTATCTTTCCTTGGGCTTAAGTCTAGTGAAGACCCTCAAGAATTCATTGACCAAGTCTAGAAGGTCATTGATATCATGGGAGTTACTTCTGTTCATAGTGCTGAGTTAGCCGTATACCAATTACAGGATGTCGCTCATACTTGGTACAAACAGTAGAAGTTCGAAAGGGTAGACGATGTAGGTCCTATTGAGTGGGAGGAATTTGTCATGGCTTTCTTAGACAGATATTTTCCCCAAGAGCTGAGAGAGGTCAAAGTTCTTGAGTTCATCAACCTCAGGTAGGGAAATATGACGGTTAAAAAGTGTTCTCTTAGATTTACTTATTTGTCCAAATATGCCCCTCACGTGGTTGTAGACATCAGGGCTAAGATGAGCAAGTTTGTTTTAGGGGTGAATGATATCATGGTAAATAAGTGTAGATCTATGATACTGAACAACGATATAACTTTAGCCAGAGTCATGACCCATGCTCAGCAAATAGCGGAGCAGAAGGTTAGGACTAGGGAGAGACAAAACAAGATAGCAAGGTCAGGCAGTTTTAGTTTTGCTCAACCCAAATCAAAGGGAGAAAATCGTTCACAGTTTTATCCCAACTCATTAGCTCCAGCTCATTCTTCCGCCAGTGTTCTAGCTCCTTCCTCTGCCAGTGCCCCAGTGCTGAAATTCAGAGATGGCAATAGAGATAGAGCACCAGGCTCTAAATCTCAGGGCAGTGTTAGCAGTGCCCGAACAAATTCCCTGTGTCAGACTTGTGGTAAGAACCATAAGGGTATTTGCAGAGCCGGTAGTGATGTCCTTTTTGGTTGTAGAAAGCCAGGCCACAGGATTAGAGAGTGTCCTCAGCCAAGTCCTCAGGGTCAGCAGAAGCGTTCCACAGCTCAGTTCGGTCCCATGAACCAGCAGGGTGCCACTTCCAGTGCTACTAGTGGGGAATGCCCAAATAGACTCTATGCTCTTCAGACCCGACAGGATCAGGAAAATTCCCCTGATATCGTTACTGGTATGTTAAAGATTTTCCATGTTCATGTTTATGCTTTGCTAGACCCAGGTGGATCTTTGTCTTTTGTCACTCCATACATAGTAGGCAATTTTAGAATCAGTCCTGAAATTTTAATAGAGCCCTTTTCAGTCTCTACCCCAGTGGGTAAAACCATCATAGCTCGGTGGGTACACAGGAACTGCCCGATTATGATATTTCATAAATCCACGTTGGCAGATTTAGTCGAGTTAGAGATGATTGACTTTGATGTCATTCTTAGCATGGCTTGACTTTATTCCTGCTATGCTATAGTCAACTGTAGAAATAGGATAGTTTAGTTTTCGTTCCCAAATGAGCCCATCCTATAGTGGAAGGGTAGTACTTCAGCGTTTAGGGGTCAGCTTATTTCCTACTTTCGGGCAAGGAAAATTATTTCTAAGGTGTGTGTATACCATCTCGTGCATGTTAAGGATTCTAGTTTTGAATCTCCCAGTCTCAAATCAGTCCTAGTGGTTAATGAATATTCAGATATCTTTCCCAAACATCTTCCAGGCATTCCTCCCAAAAGGGAAATAGACTTTGGCATAGACCTTCTCCCAGATACTCAGCCTATTTCTATTCCGCCGTATAGAATGGCACCAACAGAACTCAAGGAACTGAAAGATCAGTTGAAGGATCTCTTAGATAAGGGATTTATCAGGCCCAGTGTATCCCCATGGGGTGCACCAGTCTTATTCATGTGCAAGAAAGACAGTTCTCTCAGGATGTGTATCGATTATCGTCAGCTCAATAAAGTTACAATCAAGAACAAGTATCCACTTCCTAGAATAGATGACTTGTTTGACCAACTTCAGGGTGCCATTTACTTCTCTAAGATAGACCTCAGATTAGGATATCATCATCTCAGAGTTAGAGGATGTGACATCTCAAAGACAACTTTCCATACGTGGTATGGTCACTTCATATATCTTGTCATGTCTTTTGGTCTTACCAATGCCCCTGCATATTTCATGGACTTAATGAACCAGGTGTTCAAGCAATACTTGGACATGTTCGTCATAGTCTTCATAGATGATATTCTGGTCTATTCTTGCACTGAGCGTGATCATTCATACCATCTCAGAATTATTCTTCAGACTCTCAGGGATCATCAGTTATTCTCCAAGTTTAGTAAGTACAGATTTTGGCTAAGATCAGTAGCATTCCTCGGCCATATTATTTCCAATGATGGCATTAGAGTAGATCCTCAAAAGACCAAAGAGATAAGAAACTAGCCTTGCCCTATATCTCCATCAGATATCAGGAGTTTATTAGGTTTGGTCGGCTATTACAGATGATTTGTCGAGGGATTTTCTTCTATTGTATATCCTATGCACAAATTGACTCAGAAGAAGGTTAAGTTTCAATGGTCAGATTCATGCGAGAAGAGGTTTTAAGAGTTGAAGACTCGACTCACCTCAGCTCTAGTTCTAGCTCTTCCAGATGGCTCAGACAGTGTTGTAGTCTATTTTGATACATCCAAAGTAGGTTTAGGTTATGTCCTTATGTATCATGGTAAGGTCATAGCCTACGCCTCTAGACAGCTAAATCCCCATGAGAAGAATTATCCTATTCATCATCTTTAGTTAGCATCCATAGTATTTTCCTTGAAGATTTGAAGGCATTATCTTTATGGAGTTCATGTAGATGTCTTTACAGATCATAAGAGTCTCCAGTATGTCTTTTCTTAGTAAGATCTCAATATTCTTCATAGAAGGCGGTTAGAGCTTTTGAAATATTATGACATGAGTGTTTTTTATCATCTGATAAAGGCCAATGTTATGGCCAAAGCTCTCAATAGACTCTTCATGGGTAGTGTTTCTCACGTTGAGGATAGCAAGAAGAAAATAGCTCAGGAAATCCATCAGCTGGCCAGACTAGGCTTTTTCTTAGTTGACTCTTTCGAGGGTGGTGTATGTGTTTAGAGTAGTTTAGAGTAATTTATAGTTTCTAAGGTGAAAGAAAAGCAAGACAGGGATCCTAGGCTTGTCAAGCTTAAAGAGTTAGTTCAGAATCAGAAAGTTGAGGTTTTCTCCCAAGGGGGAGATGGTGTTCTTCGTTCTCAGGTTCATTTGTGTGTTCCAGGTGTAGATGGCTTGAGGCAGAGAATTCTTAAAGAAGCACATGGTGCGCGATACTCTATTCATCTAGGGGCCACTAAGATGTACCACGACTTGTGGGAGATCTATTGGTGGAGTGGGATGAAGAGAGATGTTGCAAAGTTTGTATCTAAGTGCTCTATATATCAACTGGTTAAGATAGAGCATCAGAAACCTAGTGTTTCCATGCAGGAGTTCACCATTCCTACTTGGAAGTGGGAAGAGGTGAACATGGACTTCGTGATGGGTTTGCCTAGAACTCGTCATCAGCATGATTCAGTTTGGGTCATTGTAGACAGAATTACCAAGTCAACTTATTTTCTTCCTGTTCGTACTTCTTATTCAGTCGAGGAATTATGCCAAACTTTATATCAGGGATTTGGTCAGATTACACAGTATTCCACTATCTATTATTTCAGACAGAGGAACCCAGTTCACCTCTCACTTCTGGAAAGCATTCCAAAAGGGTCTTGGTACCCAAGTTCATCTCAGTACAATATTTCATCCTCAGACAGATGGTCAAGAAGAAAGGACCATTCAGACTCTCGAAGATATGCTAAGGGCGTGTGAAATTGATTTCAAGGAAAGTTGGGATGACCACTTGCCTTTGATTGAGTTTGCATACAACAATAGCTATCATTCCATTATTTGGATGGCTCCATTATAAGCTCTCTATGGTAGGAGATGTAGATCTCTAATCGGTTGGTTCAAAGTTTGTAAGGCCTCAGTTATAGGTCCTGACTTAGTATTCGACGCCTTAGAGAAAGTTCAGTTGATCTGAAAGAAACTTTGGGCTTCTCAGAGCCAAAAGAAGTCTTATGAAAATGTTTGTAGAAAGGATCTTGAGTTCAAGGTCAATGACTATGTCTACCTTCATATATCTCTCATTAATGGAGTGAAGAGGTTCGGTAAGAAAGGGAAACTTAGTCAGGATTCTCAGTCACTTCGGCAAGGTAGCTTTTGAGTTCAAATTGCCTTCAGATCTAGTCTTAGTTCATCCAGTATTCCATGTCTCTTTTCTTAAGAAATGCATAGGTTACCCAGCAGATGAGTCCCTATTCAGAGCATTGACGTTCAGAATAATCTTTCTTATGAAGAGATTCCAGTCAAAATCTTAGACTATCATACTCGTAGATTGAGGAACAAAGAAGTCCCTTTAGTCAAGGTTCTTTGGATAAATCAGTATCATGAGGGAGATACTTTGGAATTATAAGTAGATATGCATACCAAGTATCCTCACCTTTTCTTTGCCAATTCAGATCAAGCTCAAGGTAATAATTCTCCTTAAGCATACTCAGTTTCATGTTCATGTTCGCATTATAAACTTTATATCTATTACCGTTGCATATTCAGTCATGCATTCATGTATCAGTACAATGTATAATCATGCATCAAATATGCATTCTCATTGGGAAAACTAAGTTATCAGAAGTCTCAATTATGCATTCATGAATCAGTTACTCATGCATCTGATATGCATGTCCAAATGATATGTTTAGCTTATCAGTCATGTCCGTTAGGAGATCATGTTCCAGTAGTATATGTCTTGTATGTACTCCAGTTTATCGTCTCTCCTCATTTCAGTCAGTCTCATTCGAGGATGAATATTTCCAAGGGGGAGATATTGTAATTCCCCATATATTTCTAAGCTAAAAAATAAACCGTTGTTCCTACACATGAAACCTCCTATCCTATGATTCATATTTGAGTACATGAATTAGGATGAGTATCCTAGTGAGAATAGAGCTTATGATGTGTTAAGCATGTTCATAAGAGTCACTTAGAGTAAGCCATGCTAAGAACTTTTGAATCCATCAAGTTTTCGTGTGTGATTTCATATAGCTCATCTTTGAATGAGAATAACTTATTTTATAGGTGGTATTTTGTAAGATTTATACCCTTCAAATTTTAGAGAATTGAATATGCTTTCCGTCGATATCAAATTTAGCAGCATCATTTCAGTTAGTGGAGCATCGCGCCATAAGCCAAAATGACGTTCATCAATTTACAGTTTTTCTCCACAATTCCAGTGCATCATGGTGAGTTTCCAGGTCACAAATAGGTGGAAACGCAATGTCTCCGCATCGTGCTGGGGGCCCAAATCAGGTAATTTTCATTGAAATTAAAGGACACATCTAGAGGGGTATTTGGGTCATCTTTCCCCCTTATGTAATTCCCAAACATGGGATTGAGGCCCCAAATCAGCTCTTTACATTACTTTTTATCAAAATTCTCTCAAGAACAACTAAGAACAAGTCTAGGGTTCAATTGGGGGTTTCAAATTCCAAACTTATTTCACTACTATCTTCACGGATCATTAATCTAAGGTATGCGTAGTGTTCATCTATGGATCCAATTCGTTCATAGAGCTCAAGAACCATGTTTTAAATACTATTTTCTAAACTTTTTGTAGTGATATGAGCATGTACATGTTGATGATTGTTGTTTAAGTTTTAAGATGATATCTAAAGGTGTTTTCATGGAATATATATATGGTTGTTTGTTGAAAACTATGAACTTTAGGTGGTGTAATATGGTGCAAGTTATGAAACACACCTACGCCTTAAAGAATGCATGTCAGGTGTTTGATAAAATGCTTGGGATATTAGGAATTTATGTTTACATGGTTCCATGATATCTAAATGACAAGTCTCTGTTAGCTATATACATAAATATGAATTCCATGCTATTGATGTATTGCTATTGTTGTAGTATGAAGCATGTATGATAATGGATATGTATAATATGTACACGAAATATATCCATGCAATCCCTACAATGTTTAAGATGTTGAATAACTACATGAAGTATAAGATCCCCTACTTATGATATTATGAATCATGGACTCCAATCTTGTGATCAAGTCATGTCATGTGTGTCTGTTTCCTTCTATCGAGTCCTGGGGGTATTTGTACCCGAAAAATATAGCTATTTGCCTAGAGCCATGTCATGTTGTCAAGATAATCTCAGTCAAGCTATAATCTATAAAACTTAGTCAGTCATGTGACTCCGGAAACCTCAGAAATCTCATGATCTCAGTTAACTCTCAGATAGTAGTACTACTCATTCAGTTAATGGAAGTCAGTTAATCAGTCCATGTACAGTCAGTTGAATCATGTTCAGTATTTTTAGATAGGAGTAGAAGTTAGCACCGAGTGAACCCAAGGATGGGAAATCACCTACCAGTTTAGGGTGTGATTCTTAGCAGTCATCCTTGCATTCCAGAACTATGTAGCCAGCATAGGTTGAGACATCTTAACCTGTTAGATTAGGGTTGATGAGGTGGCTTAACCTGTCAGTTCAAGGTTCCCACCACTCTCGTTTTGAGTACCTTCTAGCTAAGGGTCACTTACAACTGTCCTTACCAGTGGCGTGGTGTTGACACCCCTCCAGTGGGGGCAGAGATTGGACCCCAGCTTAGCCATAATGGCACACATAGGGCATGTCAGTTAAACAACTACCTCCCATAGTTTCAGACTCAGTCTCAGTAAAAGAACTCAGACAGTTCTTCAAATATTAGTATGCCAGGACTGTTCGATA
>NW_025893079.1:0-3550 GCF_002878395.1 Capsicum annuum
GGGTGTTTTTTTAGGGTTAGAGTAAGTATAACTTGAGAAGGATGAGGAGGATAACATTTTAGTCTAGTAACTATGGTAAACTCCTTCCAACCAAAACAAACAGGAATTCCACAGGAATTTATCCACACCTCATCCATCTTATCTTTATTCTCATACATAAACCTATGCTTGAGAAGATCATATACCATCTTTATCTAGAAATGAGCATTGTTGTCCGTTGGCAAATCAAGATATTGCCCAAAGCAGCTTTTCCTGAAATAAGAATACAATTTTTATTCTAGAAATATTTTTCAAAAGTTGTCGAAATATTTTCCCATGACTGACTTAATCACAAAATGACTTGTTAAATCTGTGGAACCATTGCACTGTATTTTCACAAGATAACGATCAATGCTGAAGGTTTTGACTAACTCTTCGGTGGAAGGGCTACTAGAATTTGGATCATCTCTTTTGAAATATTCCTCCTCCCCATGTTCATTATCTTCTGCTCCTGATTGAGATAACGCTTGTAAAGCAAGCTCATAGAGTGGTGGATATAGCCTAGCTACTTCATTTGTTCCTTTACTTGGATTTGATTCAGTTTCTTTTCTCTTGGGAATCATATTATCTTAAGTTAACAAGAATATAAAATAAATTATAATTGATTAATGCATTATTAAAAAGAGATAATAGTAAATCTAACATACACAACAGTAAAATAACAGTTCCAATAGACCACTCATCTGTTGCACCAGGTATTTTATTTGTTGCAATATATAACCAACCAGTTGCAATGGATTAGTAAACCATTGAAAATAATAAAAATAAATCACTAATTTGTTGCACCAAGTAGTTTATCTAATGCAACATATAACCAACCTATTACAATAGATGAGTAAGCTGTTGTAAACAATAAAAATAGATCACTAATCTGTTGCACCAGGTAGTTTATTTGTTCCAACATATAACCAACATATTGCAGTGGATGAGTAATTCATTAGAAACAATAAAAATAGATTACTTATCTGTTGTACTAGGTAGTTTATCTGTTACAATATATAACCAACCTATTGCAACGAATGAGTAATTCATTAGAAACAGTAAAAATAGATTACTCATCTATTGCATCAAGAAGGTTGTCTGTTGTGACATATAACCAACGTGTTGCAACGAATGAGTAATCCATTGAAAACAGTAAAAATAGATCACTGATCTGTTGCACTAGGAAGATTATTTGTTGTAACATATAACCAACCTGTTAGAATGGATGAGTAATTTGTTGGAAACAATAAAAATAGATCACTCATTTGTGGCACCAGGTAGGATATCAATTGTAGCATATAACCAACTTATTGCAGCGGATGAGTAATCCATTGGAAATAATAAAAAAAGATCACTCATTTATTGTAAAATGAGTTATCTATTGCAAAATGAGTTATCTATTAGATTTTTTCAAATGTAAGAGTCATTTTTCGCAATAGATGAATGATCTCTTAGATTGTTCATCTGTTGTATCAGATTTTCATTGTTGCATCTGATGGGTCATCTGTTGCAATACTATTTTTACTAAGAAAAACAACAAATCAACCCAACAACACTAACACAACACAACACAACACACATACACACTAATAACATCAATGGTGACAAAAAATTACCAACAAATTGAATTAATAGTTTGACAACAAGAAGTAGAAATGCCAGAAATTAGGGTTTTATTCAATCCACCTTTTAAATTTAAGTACGAAATATTGAAATTATTAACCAATACAAGAAGAAAATTTGGCTCAAGTTCCTCCATTACTTCATAACTAAAAAAACATAGCTTTTTACCCATGAAAGAAGAAATGGGACGACGAAGAACTCAAAGTTGTTGTCGCCGGAGAAGTCTTCACATTGATTGACTGTTAAAAGTCGAAAAGAAACTCGCCCGACTATTTATAGCCGGAGGTTGAAGTCGCCGGGAATTGAAGGGAGAAATTTTATAGAACTATTGGTTGGAAGAGAGTTGAGAGAAGCTGTCGAGAAAGAGAGGAGAAACTAGTTGATTTGTATTGAAGAGAGGTGTGGGTTGGGTTGATTTGTATTTTTGACAAGATTAGAAAGTTTTGAAAATATTGATCAAGTCCACAATTAACTTAATCAAATTTTCTAATTATGTTTGACCCTTTATTCAAAACTTAAAAGCACATTTCCTTCAATTTTCTCTATAGTCTAGCTATGTTTCCTTTTTTAATTTATTGTTCTTGTGTTTTTACCTTTTTTTTACTTTTTCCTTTTCTAGTAAAGATAAAAGTAAAAAAACATAGATAAAATAAACTTTTTTTCTTATTTTCGTCAAATATGTTATTTTTCAAATAAAAATTCAAATAATTTATTTTATAATTTTATATTTTTGTGAAATTATCTCATTGTTTACCTAAATTTAAATGCATAAAAATAATTATTTTTACATTCTCCTGACTTTACGCATAGCAGAAGATAGTTTGAAAATCTAATTATTATTCTTTGCTATCTTTAATTTTATTTTTGTAAAAAAATACTATATAATTTTTTATTTATAATAGCATATTTGAATTGAGAGGAATTTTTAAAATCAATGAAATTAATTGAAATATTCTTTATATTTAAAAATATTTGTCCTCATCTTTCCTATTTTACAAAAACTCTATGGCCCCCCCTTGATTTTATCATTTTTCTTCTTTTTTTTCTTTGTTAAAGAAATCATATATATATATGTGTGTGTGTATTTATTTATTTAAATTTTTTTATTTATCTATTATTTAAATATATAAATAACTCCAAACATATATTATTATTATTATTGTTACTATTACCATTGTTGCTACTCTATACGTATGTACTACTACTATTAAGGTTATTTTAAATTATTATTATTGTATCTTCTACTTGATAATTAAATATATTTTAATAACATTTGAGGAGGTCAAAGAGGCTATTCACAAGATATGGTAGGGTAGGGTGATGGGGCCAGACGAGATTATGATAGATTTTTGGAAGTTTACTTATGGGGAAGGTCTAAGATGGCTGACGGATTTGTTTAACGGCATTTTAAAGATGGTGAGAATGCCTGATTCTTGGAGATGGAGTACGTTGATTTTTCTATATAAAAATAAAGGTAACATTCAGAGTTGCAACAACTATAGGAGTATTAAGCTGTTGAGTCACACTATGAAGATTTGGGAGAGAGTAGTTGAGTGGAGATTGAGGAGGCTCATGTCTGTTTAAGAGAATCAGTTTGGATTTATGCCTAGTCGCTCGACGATGGAGACAATCCACTTAGTGGGGAGATTGGTGGAATAACATAGAGAAAGGAAGAGGGACTTACACTTGATGTTCATCGACCTGGAAAAGGCATATGATAAAGTTCTAAGAGAGGTTCTTTGGAGGTTCTTGGAGGTGAGAGGGGTCCCGATGGTGTACATCAGAGCTATTAAGGACATGTATGATGGAGGGAAAACCAGGGTGAGGATTGTAGGGGTAGACTCAAAGCATTTTTTTATCAAGATAGGGTTACATCAGGGATCGACTCTTTGTCCGTTCCTATTTA
>NW_025893080.1:0-2172 GCF_002878395.1 Capsicum annuum
AGTCTTATGTAAGTTTATCCATATGGTAAATAGTATGTACAACCAAATTGTGAAAATATTAAGATGTTTATTGTCTTTTTATATGTAGGTTGATCAAAAATTGAGCTTTCTTCAAAAACTAGTGGTTAAACAATAAGAAGACTCAAACAACAAAATGGATAAACAACACTCTGAGCTCATGAACATGTTGAAACACAACAAACACACCGATGAAAAGGTAAACTAAAATTGATTTTACCTTATATAAGTAACAAATTTGTATTTCTATTTGGATTATATTTGTTTCTTTATCATTTTTCTGGTTTATATTATATTTTGGAAAAATTATTGTATAAGGTTGATATACATCATAAATTGTTGTATGCATTTTTTATTTTAATTTCATTAACGATTGCTCACATATATAGACTACTTAAATGTACAAGAACTGTTTTGTGTATAATCAAACTTCATATGTATATTGTTAATTATACATAATCTATGTTATGTATGTTAATCAATATCCATAACACAGTTATATGTATTGTTTAATATACATAACTGTGTTATGCATATTGATAATATACATGACGATGTTGTGTATAGTAGACAACTTCCATAACTGTGTTATGTATATTGTCTTATTATGTATGCATATTAACTAATTTATTTTGGATGCAACCAATATTTTGTTTATTTAATTAGGATGGTGAAGAATCAGATATTTGGGCCGAAAAGAAAACATTCAATGTAAGTTAATGGTTGACGCATTAAAGGTTATTTATGACAATTTCATTGTTGAAATTGATTTTTTCAAATATATTCTAACATATATTTCAGAACAAAATCAACAGGATCATGATGTGGAATGTTCAAAAAAGAGAGATGTACCATCAAAATAGTAGGTTGATGAGATGGATTTCTTTCCAATAATGGAGGACAAAGGAAAAGTGGCACTTTTATAAAAATGCCTTCATTATTATCATGCATTGATAACATAAAAAATTTTCTTATACATATGTAATACTAATGTCTTAAGGATGATGAAGTGAGAGATTTTACAACAGGAACTGCACCATCACTAGACAATGTCGAGGAGATGGATATCATCACAAGATTGAAAGAGAAAGGAAAAAAGGTAATTTTTCCAAAGTAATAGTTTCACATAGGTAGTTTCATATATGATATTATCTTTTTTTTTTTTTTTTTATAATTTATGATATATTGTTAGCTTAGTTTGTTGTGTATTTTAACTGATGTGTTTGGTAGTTATATTGTTATTATGGTGCATATGTGATATGTGATATTTGACATGTATGCGTTTATAATATACATGTATAATACATCAAAATGAGAACGTTATCATAAAGCATTCAATGCACATTTTAAATTTTTAAGTTGTCGGCGATATTGACAAATCATTAGACAAAGTATTTGTGATGATATAAGGGAGGATGCTATTATTGATAGGAACCACAATCATGTACAAAAACAATCGAGGTTAGATATCTCATATTTTAAAAATTATTATTAAAACAATAAATTGATTTAGTTTTGTATATGTTTTATGTTATCTATAACGGAATTTTAAAGATTTTACTGCGGATGTTGGAACTTCCATATTAAATGCTCTTGTCGAAGAAGTGGTATAACTTCCATATTGAACTCTAAAAATTTTAATGAGGAATTTGAGTTTAGTGATGCTTGAAATGCGATTATAAGGTGAAGATCCTAGGTTCAAAATTTCATCGCATTCCAATCAAGGGTTGAAGAGTTAGAAATTTTTTGAGTTCTTGGTGTTCTTGAGGAAGATTCAAATCTTCATTTTAAATATTCCTCAAAAGGTGGTGTTTGATCCTCAAAAGTGATGAAAAAGGTGTGAAAAAATATTGGTTCAAAACACCTTTTGAAGACCCTAAAGAATATTCCTAAAGAGAGGACAAAGGGGGACCATTTGGAGGTACAAAAGTACAACTTTGAAGCTGTCAGGCGGGTAACTTGCGCCTGGTATGTGTTGGGTCTGTCGCTGCCCTGCTGCAGCACCCCAAACACAGGTTAAACCAGTAGAGCAGCCCCCTCCTGCATCCAACCTTCCCTCAACCAGCGCCCCATCTGCTTCCACATCTCAAGGCAGCCCACTTTGTCCTTTGGCTTGCGTTCAAGGTGTGCCAAGGCTGCCAACGCACCTCAACC
>NW_025893081.1:0-2550 GCF_002878395.1 Capsicum annuum
TTTTAGACATGGAGTCTAAGAATCTAATTTAATGTTTAAAATCATGACCTTTACATGTTTTTATGATTTTTACCATGAACTTCCATGAATTTCAAATTTTATATCATGTTTACATGTGTTTTTGTTGGAATTAGCCTTTGATCTGTTTGAAGGATGGTATTTGCATGTTAAATGCTTAAACCATGATTTTGTGTTGAAATTATGTTATCATGCCATGATTTAACTATCCCCATTCTTTAGATTTATGACCCCCATGTTTTTGATAAAATACCTAAGAGATGAATTTTGAAAATAACTGTATATCATGCTTTTGAAACTTTAGTATGTTTCTACTGGTAATGTTATC
Source organism: Capsicum annuum (assembly GCF_002878395.1). Lineage (NCBI taxonomy): Eukaryota > Viridiplantae > Streptophyta > Magnoliopsida > Solanales > Solanaceae > Capsicum > Capsicum annuum. The sequence continues at coordinate 347 of NW_025893081.1, forward strand.
GAGTCCTGGGGGTCATGAATACCTGTAAACTTAGTTGTTTACTTAGTCACAATATTTTCAGAATTGTTTCAGATATATTAGAGTATTACAAGTTCAGTCAGTATATTATGTCGGTAAACTTAGTTCAGTCCAGTAATTAGAGTCAGTCCAGTTGGGAGGCAGATTTAGCACCAAAAAAACCCAGGGATAGAGGCTCACCTGCTAGTTGAGGGTGTGACCTTTAGTAGAAGACCATATGTTCCATAACTATGTAGACAATGTAGGTTAAAGATATCAACCTGTCAGTTGATGGTTGACAAAGTGTTTACCTGCCAGATAAGGATGACATGTATATCATTAGGGTACCTGCTCGTAGAGGGTGACACACCATTATTAGTGCCCGTGTCACGGTACTAACATCCTTCCAACTAGAGTCATAGGTTGGACTCCAATTGGATCATATTAGGGAATGTCGGTCAGATAAGAGCTCCCACAATTTTAGTCCAGTCTCAGTTTAGAAGTCAGTTCAGGTTTGCTTGATTATAGCATACAATTTATTAGTTAAATTATGTACTCAAATTTTAGTATTTTAGTTTATAGTATCATGTTTTATGCTTGGTCATGCATTCTTTGATATTATAAGCTTCACACATTCTATGCATCAGTTATCTCATGCTATTCATTTAGTTAGTTAATATTCATGCACATAAGTCCATGCACATCATACTAACATCATTTAGCATACCCTTATATTCAAAGTACTGATCGCATACTCATTTATTTCGTTATTATCTCTCATATTATAGGTTCGGACACTCAGGTTCCCAATCACACGTAGATATCCCAATGTACCAAAAATAGTAGTAGTGCGGAGTCCTCATATTTTACTTTAGTAGTCAGCCAGAGTTGGGGGACTTTTCCTATCAAATCCACCATTAGTAAGTTAGAGGCTTTCAGACACTTTCAGATAGTTAGTTAGTTATCACTTGTTATTGTCAGTATTTATTGTATCATTTTTAGACATATGATTTTCAGGAATATTAATTCAGAGATATTTTTAAATGTTTAAACGTTATAGCGTGATCTGAGGTGGTTTTATACACTTTGGTATCATTATTCTAGCTTATTTTGCCTTATTTTGAGAGTAATTCATGTTCTTAACTTGTTCATATTGATATAAATAAGCATTTAAGTGTCCAAGTATGTGATTACAATATTCAAAGTATTTTTCAATTAAGTTTGTACTTAATTGAGTCATTTAGAGTTCATCCCAAAAAACTAGTTTTACTAACTTGAGCTAGGTGTGTGTCTAGTTGGTTTCATTGGATTCTAATGTGTTTAATTTATTCCAAATGATTTAAATATATAAGTATTATTGGATTAAATTCTTTGTAATATCCAAAGCTAAATTTTATTAAGTCAAGATTCGGAATATTAAGAGTTGCTGAATCAGAATTAAAGAAGACACTGCCACTACCCTTCTCTCAAAGGCAAATAAAAGCGAAGGACGATTCCCTGCTCAAAAATTTCATTGAGATATTCAAAGAGCTTCATATTAAATTATCTTTGATAGAAGTTTTTCAGAGTATGCCTAAGTATTCAAAGTACTTGAGGGATGTGGTGGCAAAAAAGGTAAAATTTTAAGATGTGGGAGCAATAGCACTCACTGAAGAGTGTAGTGCGGCAATAACATAGAAAATCCCAAATAAATCAAAAGATGAGGGGAAGTTTTCTATCCCTATACAAATTGAAAGTAAAGAGGTCCATGCACTGAGTGACTTAGGGGCAAGCCTAAATGTGATGCCCCTATCATTGTTTAGTGAAATAATGAGCTTTAAATAGAAGCCTGATGAAAACTTTTATCACGCTTGGTAATTCTTCAAGGCTCTTCTTTGGGAGTGTCCACACCACCAGCAGTCTAATGGGGTACTTGCTTATACTTTTTTAGAAGCTCTTGATCACAATACAAAGATTTTTCTAGATTCAGCCGCAGGTGATCAAGCATTGGAATTGACTTATGATGAGCTATACACATTACTAAACCACATAGCACAAGGAAATCCAAAGTGGCATTCAGATTCTAGAAGTGCCACAAAAAGAATTGTAGGTGTATTAGAGGTGGACAAATTCATAGCCTTATCTACACATGTTTCTGCATTACAGAATTTGGTTAACACTCAGTTCAGCTACATGAAGTTGGGAGCAACACAACCTATAGCCACAGT
>NW_025893082.1:0-3164 GCF_002878395.1 Capsicum annuum
TTGTCATTCACACCCCCTCGAGTCTCATCTATCAGAACTACATCGTCTGCAAAAAGCATACACCACGGCACCTCCCCTTGAATACGTCGCGTCAACACATCCATCACCAACGCAAACAAAAAGGGACTAAGAGTAGATCCCTGATGCAATCCTGTCAGGACAGTGAAATGCTCTGAGTCTCCTCCCGCCGTTGACTTAAAACATGCATTCTCTGAAAACATACTCTGAAACTCTTAACTCTGTTATGGCATACATTTATATGGTATCGTCATACCATTGACTTGCAAGTCACATCTCTGCGCTATTATTAGCATATAATAATCTCTGTTTCAAAACGTAAATTTGGGACCACCATAGCAATAAATCATTTCAAGAAACTCTTTCTTAAAGCTCATGTAAACATATGCAAGAAACTCTCATTTTCACCTTTTCAAACACACAAGGTGGTCATGTCAAAGATATCAATCATATGCAACTCTTTCTTTTTAAGACAAGGACGGAATCATATCAAGAAACTCCCTCTCATCATCATCAAAATCATGTTAAATACTTCAATATTGAAAAGATCCCTTTCAAAACATTAAACAAGCATCTCAAATCATTCCAACAAGTTCATCAACTCTAAATCGGCAAAGAGAGGGGTTTCAATAATAATGCTCTCAATCAAATCTTCAACATCATACATATTCATATAAGTTTAAATCAATTTAAGGGGGAAAGGCCTAAAGACCAAAACAATAATATTATCCAAGCATCCATAATGCGAAATTCAAAGCATAAGTTTCAAAAGCTCTTTAAAATTCATGCTTGATAATCTTTAAATCATGTTCTAGTGTTGACAAGCCCATGTAGTTTTTAGGATAAACCCCACGTGCCTCTATTTAGGAAATTAAAGGATGATTCTTGGTGCCCACGACTTGGGGATTCCAAATCTTCAATCAATTTCAAAAACCCACGGTTGAATCTTGAGTTGTTTGGGTTTTCTTGTTTGAAACCCTAAGGAGTGTTCTTGATGTTTTTTGATGAAAATATCAATAATGAGGTCATTTGGGATTAAATCCCGTGTTTAGGTTGATAAGAGGATGGAAAATACCTAATATACCCTTAATGAGACGGACTAAAAATATAACTGGGAGCCCGATTTCAGGGCCACCGCGACGTGCCACAATCGCGGTGGCTCACTGGAAATTGACGAGTGGGATTCTTAAGGTTACCGCAACGCGGAGCCATCACGTTGTCCCACTGATTGGGACCTGAAACTTCAGCGCGACGCGCCACAATCGCGCTATGCTACTGGAATTTGACAATTTCTAAATAGGCCCCCTCTGTGATGCGCCAAGCACCAAAATGGCGGTATTTTACGACTAAAACTTAAATTAGCCATAACTTCTTGCCCGGGTATCGGATTTGGGCGAATCTTATATCGACGGAAAGCTTATCCAATTTCCCACATGATAAAAATTCAAAATTAGGGAAATTATATATGGTTTAGACTTTATTTACTTTGCTTACCTCGGTCAGATATGATAGATACAAGTGCTCCATGCAAACGGACTATCTCCTCAATGTACAGCTTGGCATAGTCATCTCCCGAATAGTTAGTTCTGACGGGCAGAAAGTGGGATGACTTGGTCAGTCGATCAACAATCACCCAAATTGAATCATACCGGCTTCGGGACCTCGGAAGTCCCGTGATGAAGTCCATAGTGATCATTTCCCATTTCTACAAAGGCAAGGCTATCCTCCTGGGAAGTACCCCAAAGTACCACCTGGCCTCATATGCTCTACTTTCACTTGTTGACAATTCAAACGCTTGGCAACAAAATTAGCCACATCACGCTTCATATTATTCCACCAGTAAATAGCTTCTTTCAAATCATGATACATCTTAGTAGAGCCTGGGTGAACAACATACATCGAAGTGTGAGCTTCATCAAGGATCCTCTTTCGTAACCCATCTACATCTGGCATACATAGTCTGCCCTGCTATCTTAAAACTCCACCACCAATTTCAAAAGACATCACCTTCTGTTGACCAACATCTTTCTTGATCTGCATCAAGATAGGATCTTCAACCTGCTTCTCTTTAACTTCAGCACAAAGGGAAGATTTAGCTACCTCATGAACAACCACTCCCCCATCTTCGGAATCCAAGAGTCGCACTCCTAGATTTGCAAGTCGGTGAATATCCTTCACCATCCCCTTCTTTCCCTTTTCAACGTGGGAAAGACTGCCCATAGATAACCTACTGAGGGCATCGGCTACCACATTTGCCTTGCTCGGATGGTAGTGCAGGCTCATGTCATAATCCTTTAAAAGTTCCAACCAACGCCGTTGCCTGAGGTTCAATTCTTTCTGCGAGAAAACATACTGCAAACTCTTGTGGTCAGTAAATATATCAACATGTACCCTATAGAGATAATGCCGCCAGATTTTGAGCGCAAACACCACAGCCGCTAACTCCAAGTCATGGGTGGGGTAATTTCGCTCATGTACTTTTAACTGCCTAGACGCATAAGCCACCACTTTACCATGCTGCATAAGTACTCACCCAAGTCCCTCACAGGACGCATCACAGTATACAACGAACCCTTCCGTACCTTCCGAAAGAGTCAAAACAGGAGCAGTTGTCAACTTATCTTTTAACTTCTCAAAACTATTCTCACAGGAGTCAGACCACACAAACTTCACCTTTTTCTGAGTCAACTTAGTAAGTGGTGCAGCTATGGAAGAAAAACTCTTTACAAATCTTCTGTAATACCCTGCCAAACCCAAGAAGCTCCGAATATCGGTTGGAGTCGTGGGTCTGGGCCATTTTCTCACTGCCTCAATCTTCTGGGGATCAACCTTAATCCCGTCACTAGACATGATATGCCCCAAGAAAGCAATAGCATTAAGCCAAAATTCGCACTTGGAAAATTTCGCATACAACTCATGATCTTTGAGAGTCTGAAGGATGTTTAGGAGGTGATTGGCATGGTCCTCCTCACTCTTGGAATAAATCAGAATATCATCAATGAAAACTATAACAAACAGATCTAGAAACTGACGGAACACCCTATTCATAAGGTCCATGAAAGCCGCAGGGGCGTTAGTCAACCCAAAGGACATCGCTAAGAATTCATAATGACCGTATCGGGTTCGGAAAGCTGTTTTAGGAATAT
>NW_025893083.1:0-1188 GCF_002878395.1 Capsicum annuum
GAGGAATAATATCTCTATAAGCTATTAAGCATATCTATAATCATCTCACATATAGAAGGCATCTCACTTCTAGGAGGCATAATGCATCAATGAAGCATAACTCACAACGACGAGGCGTATCACATCTATAAGGCATCTCGTATCTATAGGTCATATACCATAACTATAAGGACTATCATCTCTATAGGCCAATTTCCATATCTAAGAGGAATAGCATCTCTATGAGCCAAATATCAAGTCTAAGAGGAAATAACATCTCTATGGGTCAAATATCAAGTCTAAGAGGAAATAACATTCTAATAAGGTTAAATTACACAACTCCCTAACTTAAGAGACTATATTACCCAATATCCCTTACCTTTTTAAAATTTACATAAAATCTCAATTTTCAACTTTACTCTTGCTACATATCAACAAAACCTCACTTTCTATTTTTACTCCACCATTAACTCATGCAAGATATTTTTTTTTTAAGATTACCTTCCCTGAAATTTCTCCCAAATTATAATCAATTAAAATATCTTCCTTCCCGATTTGTTCTCATCCATTAATGCATGTAACTATTTTTTTTCCAGAATTTCCTCCCCTAAAATCCCTCCCAATTTTTTTTTTAAAAGAATCGATTGATACATATATAAATTTATTTAGTTATCCATACATGTTTATTCTTAAATGGTGATTCATATGAATGATAAATAGGATACCATTATATGGGTATTATGGTGATTCATACGATGGATATGGTTTTAGTGGTTGATACAGATGATATTAATGGGTGATACATATGATATCATTATATGAGTATTATGGTGATTTATATGATGAATATGGTTTTAATGGTTGATACATATGATATTAATGGATGATACATATGGTATTATGGTGATTCATATGATAGATGCAGTTATTATTTTAATTATTGGGTGATTCATATGAATTAATGGGTGATATATTTTGTTCACATCGGAGGAGAATGGAGCAGCCATCCCATCACCGGATCTCACTGTTCCGGTGAACCAGCGCTAGTCCACTATTTGAATCATCAGGACTATCATGTGTGTTAACTGTCAAAAACAAAACGAACATAACCAAAAGAATGAAATCCAGTGGGAGTTGAACAAATGGCTAAGGTTGGACGAAAGTTAATCATCAAGTGGAAGCTGCCTAAGAAAAAACAATTATCCATGG
>NW_025893084.1:0-4312 GCF_002878395.1 Capsicum annuum
AAGAGCCATGCCCTATCGATCAAACTATGGAGATGATACCAAATCCCTGTACCCTTAAAAAGATTAAGCTTTCGGTGCCAGAGCCTTTAGAAGCAGGTTCGTTGTATTGGTTTCAAATACTTTTCGTTTATGTTTCGGAATCTTTTGTCTTTGAACTTGATAACACATGTCAGCTCACCTCAGAAGTTTATACTCTTCTATGTAGACTTAATATGCATTTTTAACCAGAATACTAATGTCAATTTTTGTTAGTGTATGAAAATGTTAAGGCTGTGTGGATGATCTGTTTTCAATTATAAGCTGTTCAAGGACAATTAAATAGTTTTCCATTGTAACGAAAACTCATAATAGATTCTTTGTTGACTATCGTTATCACGTTTTTCCATCGTCTTCAGCTCTGGGATGCAGTAAATTCCCTAGTCTACTTAATATTTTGTGATTTTCCGATCTTCCCCCTGGAATGGAATTAAGAAGGTGATAAGTTTGAGAAAGATCATAATTCGTTAGCTGTTAAACCGTATATGTAGGCTACATGTGCCACGAACTAAGACAAATGAATTTCTTTTACTTAATTTGAAGCAACAATATATTGGGTGTCAACATTTGGAGAGCCAAAATTGGGTGTCAACATTAAGTGTGTGTCAATTTTCTATTGAACGAAACTAAACTAGTTAAAATATTAATTCCAATTCGGATTCAACTTAAACTACCTGATCTAAACCCTACAAAATCAATCATAATATTGATCAGTGAATGGTGTGAAGTGTGTGGCGTGAAGTGCTGTCTCACAGAAAATGCACTTGTCAGTGGTTACAAGACAATTTGATGTATATAAACAAAAATAATAACAATAATCTAGGAAAAATTATAGTATTGTTTTAATACAAACTAAATGTGTCAGGTAAAATGAAATGGAGGAAGTAACAAGATAGTGAAGAAAATTGAAGGAAAGGTGCCATTTAAATCTTGAATAAAGGATTGGTGACATTCACAAACTTAAAGGGTCAAACATAATTAGGAAACTTGATTAAGTTAATTCTGGACTTGATTAATATTTTCAAAACTTTCTAATCTTTTCAAAAATACAAATCAACCCACTCCCATGTCGTCTCTAAATCAACCGTCTCTCCTCTCTCTCTCGATAGTTTCTCACAACCAATAGTTCTGCAAATTTCTCCTTTCAATCCCCGGTGAATTTAACCTCCGGTGATAAACAGTTGGGCTTCGAGTTTCTTATTGACATTCAACCGTCAATCGACATGATAGCCTTGCTCTCCGGCCACAACCACTTCGAATTCTTCATCGTCCCTTTTCTTCTTTCACAGGTAAAAAATTATGGTCTTTTTAGTTTTGAAGAAAATGAGCAACTTGATCCAACTCCTCTTCTAGTATTGGTTAACAGTTTCAATATTAATTGCTTTAATTTGAAATGTGGTCTGAATAAAACCCTAATTTCTAGAATTTCTTATCTTCTCTTATTGGAGTGAATTATGATTTTTTGTTGTTTGTTGCATTTTTTTAAAGTTTTGTTTTTATTATTTGTCTTTATACAAACAAAACAATGATGTTGTTTGTTTTTATACCACGATGTTGTTTGTTTTTATACCAAAAAAACAAAGATGTTGGTGTTTTTAGTGTTGCTAAATTGATTTGTTCTTGTTCTTGGTAAAAATAGTGATATTGTGTGGTTTTATTGAACAAAATCATGCTAATATTTTTTTATCTGATGCAACAGATTAACCATTTGATACAATAGAGAAATCATCAAATTTAAAAATCTGATGCAATAGATTAACCATCGGATTAACCATCTGATGCAACAAATTAACCATATGATGCAATGGAGGAACCATCGAACTAATCAGAGTAATCATCTGATGCAACAAATGAACCTTCTATTGGATAAAATCCTATCAAATATTCCATTACGACATGTCCTAGACTTGATTTTTCCAATTGACCATTCATTTATCGCGATAGATGACTCTTCTATTGGAAGAAATCTAAACAATATTGATTGTCGATATCTATTTCAACAGATCGCTTATATGTTTCAACAAATGTGTTGTCTATTGCATAACCTATTCATTTGTCTCAATAGATGAGTGATATATTTTGTAATATTGTTATAGATTACTCATCAGTTGCAACAGGTTAGTTAACTGTTCCAACAGATCACTCATATCTTGCAACAGATATGTGATCCATTGCACAGACCAGTCATCTGTTTCAATGTATGAGTGATCTATTTTTATTGTTGCAATAGATTACTCATCCGTTGTAATATGTTAGCTATTTGTTGCAACAGATAACCTATCTGGTGCAACAGATGTGTGATCTGTTAGAACTGTTATTTTATTATTTTGCATGTTAGATTTACTCTGAACCTTTTTTAATGATGAATTAATCAATTATAATCTATTTTATGTTCCTATTAATTTTAGATAATATGGCTCCCAACAGAACAGAAACCAAATCAAGTCTAAGCAAAGGAACAAGTGAAGCAGCTAGGCTACATCTACAACTTTATGAGCTTTCTTGACAAACGCTATCTTAATCAGGTTCAGAATATGATGAACATGGGGAGGGGGAATGTTTCAAAAGAGATGATCCAAATGCTAATAGCCCTTCCACCGAAGAGTTGGTCAAAACCTTCAACATTGATCATTATCCTGTGAGAATGCAGTGAGATGGTGCCACAGATTTAACGAGTGATTCCGTAGTTAAGTCATCCATGGAAAAATCTTTCGATGCCCTCAGAAAAATACTTTGAGAACAAAAATTGGATGCTAATTTCAGGAACAACAACTTTGGGCAATATCTTGATTTGCCAGAGGAAAACATTGTTCGTTTCTAAATAAAATGGTATATAATCTTTTCAAGCATAGGTTTATGTATGGAAACAAAGATAAGAGGGATAAGGTATGGATAAATTACTGTGGCATGCCTATTTGTTTTGGTTGGAAGGAGTTTGCCATAGTTACTGGACTAAAATCTTATCATCCTTGTCCTTCTCAAGTTATACCAATTCTAATCCAAAAAAAGCACCCCGCACACCCAAAAAAGACAAAGGCAAATCAAGTGATCATGATGACCTAATGTCCATTGTTGGTCCAAGCTTCAAAAACAAAAATTTGATAGAAGCATTGAAAGGTAAAAGATTTTCAAAGAAGCACGACCAATCATTTTGCTTGATTTGATTTGTACATAATATTCTTTGAGAGAGAGAGACGTTAACAACAACATAAGTTTTGTTTTAATAAAGATCTCTGAGGATCTTGAGGCATTTAACATCTATCCATGGGCTTTCATGGTAAATGTTTCTTTTATTATGATATGATTCATTTTTTCTATTCAATAATGGTTTTGATTTATTGATGTTATTTTATTGGCTTGGGCATTTAAAGCTATTCCTTATTTGAGACCACAAGTAAACTACCATAAAGAAGTTTTCTGTCCAAGAATCTTCGGATGGTTGTTGGCCAAAACTGATAAAAATGCAATTTTTCTTGATCTTTTCAACCCCTTGAGAGATACAGTAAGTATAATTATAATTAACTTTTTTCTTTAATTAATGATTTTTTTGAATAATCTAATCATCATTCTAATATATGTAATGATTTATGTTAGATTGCGCATCCATCGCTTGCTTCGACCAATCGAGAGTTTTTCCAAACAGATGAGTCATATGTTGCAATAGATGGTTCATCCATTAGAAATTATCATACAGGTCTTCCTCATGTTATAATTTGTCCCCAACAGTTGATCCAACTGTTGCAACAGAAATATAATTTATTTGGGACAATTTAAAATAGGTGGAAGACATGTGTGATTTACTAAAACAGATCTTGAGATATACTTTTCGGGTATTTTTTGTATCTGTGATTAGCATTGATCAGTTTTGGCTTTCCAAATGAATATCACTGTAGAAGCTACTGCTGAACAATATTGAAATATGTTACTTTATTTTTATGGAAATATGGAGATGCAAAAGAGTAGACACCGAGAGAAACCATACGCAAGCGACATTAAAGATCCACGACGACCAAAGCCAAATTCCATAGCACCGGATGAAGAACAACTCGTCCATATTGAGTAGATCTATAAAGCTTGAGTCTGTCAAAGTAATAACCTCACCCCTCCTTAGGATTTGTTGGCATCAAAACTTAGATTGTTGATTTATTTGTTCGAGTCTATACTCATAATAATTTTTTATATTTCATTTATTTGTTGATTTATTTCATTTAATTTTGGAAGACTTTGATTTATTTTATTTTATCCTTAGATTTGAACTAATTAATTGAAATGAAAT
>NW_025893085.1:0-4434 GCF_002878395.1 Capsicum annuum
ATTCCCTTGGAGGTCACCTTAAGATTGGGGTGTTGTTGGTACATTCATTAGGTGTTTTTGATTTTAATATACTCTTTATATCCTAATCTTTGTCATAAACTATATCTCACTATCTATCTTTACCTTTCTTGCAATTGTGTTAGCGCTTGTATCTTGTAATAATTTGTTCTGTTAAATCTGAATCTTGTGTGCATTGTGTTCATCTTGTTTATGTTGTATTGTTTCTGATTTTATGTTAAAACACCTTCTAAACTCGTGATACTTGTGTTGTTGTTGTTGGCTGAAACTAGCACTCAAAGGGGTCCTCGGGTTGCTCTCAATTTGTGGACTATTTTGTGGGATACTTTTAAACCTTCCGTGGTCTTTCTTTTATCAGTACACCAGTGTTATTAGTGTGTAATAAGGATGGTTCCTTTGGAAGTGCATTGATTAACTATAGTTGAATAAGGTGACGGTAAAGAATAATGACCTTATTTCTAAGATAGATGATTTGTTTGATCAGCTATGAGGTGTTAAGTTCTTATCTAAGATCAGTCTTCGATTTGGGTATCATCAGTTAATGATTAGGTAGGTGGATATCCCTAAGACAACTTTTCGTAGCCAATATAAGCATTTTGAATTCTTGGTGATGTCGTTTGGCTTGACTAGTGCCCGGCAACATTTATGGACTTGATGAATAGGGTCTTTCATTGATTTCTTGGTTTGTTTGTAATTGTCTTCATTGATGATATTTTTGTGAACTCTAATAGTGAGGAGGTCCCAATGAGGAGCTTGGATTAGCAAGTTCATCGGATGCAAATGAAAGATGAGGATTCAGTAAAGGTGCTATACTGGAATCAAAAGTATGTGGAAGCTACTTGGGAAGCAGAGGAGGAAATAAAGTCCAAGTATCTGTTCTTATTTCCTATTCCAGAAATTCATGCTTAAGGTATTTGTTGATCATAGAAGCTTTGTTAAAGGAAAGGTTGATTTCCTTGGCATCTTGGTTTTATATCCTGGTTAAAGGTAGGAGTAGAGGTGTGTGGAGTCTAAATCATGCTTATATTGCCTTGTCCTATCATTCAAGGATGAATGATCCTAAGTGGGGGAGAATAAAATACCTTGAACTTTTGCCCTTGCAAATTTCTCTGGCCTTGAACTTTCTTTTCATTATATGACTCGCAGCACAAATCGTGTGGTGTGGTGATGGGTCTAGGGACGCCAGTCGTATGTTGGTCAGTGTGTTGCTAGCACAGTTCTGTCCATGTTATGAGATACTTCATACAAGTTGTATGGTCTTGTAACGAGAGGTTTAAGGTTCAATAATATGTTGTCTAGTGTCTAGCCCTTGGTATTCTTTCTTGGTCACGACTAGGCCATACGAGTCATATGGTCTAGTGATGAGTTAGGCAAGGGAGTCATATATTGGATGGAGTGTCGTGTCCAACTTTCTATTCTGGTGAAGAATTGATGATACTAGTCATATAATGTGGTGATGAGTTGGAGAGTCAACTCATACCCACGTGCGAGTCTTCCACATCTTTTACACTGAGGGTATTTTGGACGTTTCCCATAAAATCCCTTAAGACCCCACGTCTTATAACACTTACTGGGCATTCATTCTACACTTTGCAAGATTTAAAACAATCTCTAAACTCTATCAAAAACTTCTCAAGAAAGATTGGGCTAGGGTTAATTCAAGATCGTCATCTAGAGGCTTAAAAATCAAAATCACTCTGTGAATCTTCGTACCTCAGGTATGTGAGTCTTCCTTCATTGTTAGTTCACAAAAATAATCTGTTTTAAACATCTTTCATGAATCTTTAAAGGTGGTTTTGAAAATGCATAATGTTGAGTATTGTTTTCTGATGGGTTAAATTGCGATTATACATGTTTTGATAATGGTTTTGCATATATGGGTGCTTGGGAATTGTGATTTAAACTAAGGGATCATGGTTAACCCTAACTTGATGATTTTTGACTTGAATAATGGTTTGATAATAGTATTCCCTCAACCTGTTTGTTAAAATGTCAATGCAAATGATCTTGGCACATGGTGAATTGTGTTTTGAATTAACGCATTGGCCTAATAATATAAGTGGTTGGTAAATGGTTTTATGGAATGCTTGTTGGCCATAAATTGATTATGATTATAACCTTGGTGATTTATCTGGCTAAATGGGTTTGAGGCCCTAAATGGTGAATTGAATTGATGTCTTTGTTTAGACGATAGGTTCGAGTACCAAAATTCATTAATAATGGTTATGACATATTGTACGCATACAAGTGGGGTTGGTGTGATGATACCGACAGGATGACTTTGGTAAGTAATTGGATTATGGGTTGTGTATGTGTAATGAATGTTTTAATTGGGCTTCAAAGAGAGATGTGTAGCCAGGCCGTGAAAGTGGAGTCCAAAGGACTAACACTGGAAAAGGCACTAGCCGGTGCGGGTGTCTATATGACTAGGAGGTTTCAGTACCCCGAATCAATATATAAATGGGAGGTTCGAGACCTCCATATTGTATACATTGGTGCTTAAGTCACCTTGATTGTCCCGGGAGGTTCGAGTCCTCCATAAAGGCATATACAGATATGGATATTCTCTGGTTCTTGCGGCTACACTCACTGGGGCCCTTCCAACTATAGGAGAGTTGGACCCATATAGCTCGTGATTACCTTATTTTATGACAGTTATGATACATAACAAAGGTTAAGGTTTTTAAATGCATGCTAAACCTGGTTCCTGTAACACCCTGCATATCGGGGTAGAACGAAAATCATCATTTCTATGCGTAGATAATCCAAAAACCATAAATCCAATGAAAATATAGTGTGTTAATCATTTATGTAGTGTGTGAATCTATTTGGCCATTAGTCGAGATCATAGAGGTCCCTTAACTCAAGGACTAGTTGAAAGCTTTCCTATCGTTCAAGTTTTAGTGAGTGTCAAAACTTTGATCAACTTCAATCTACCATAACTCTTTGTATATGAAAAATTAGAGGACCTACTATATATCAAATGAAACTTCTTTGAGTCCTCTTTCCAACACCATCAATTTTGCCAAAATCTGATATCGGAGTAGAAAGTTATGCTCATTTTACTTCAAAGTATCTGTCTGCCAAAACGTGACAACGAGGCTGACGACTTATTAGCTGTGCGATGGCCCATCAGACCTTGTCCTCAGCCTAAGTCAGTGAATGGTGAAAACCAGCCCAAAAGTGACGACTTAGGTGATGACTTATCACCTGAGTGACGGCCAATCAACCTTGGTCGTCAATTGAAGCAACTATGTGATTTTTTTGGGTTCCTTAGGGGTATTTTGGTCTTTCCCTCACTCCAAAAACCTTTCACATGAATTAAATCACCCCTTAAGCGTTATTAATCAATCACTATCAGTTTTACAACATTAAAAACTTCCACTACACTCTCAAAATAAGATCAAACTAGGGTTTTCTCCAAGAACAAGAAATTCAAGAAAATCAAATCTTAAGTTCAAGATTTCCAAGGAACGAATCAAGATTCGAGTTCTTCTATTTAAACTAATTAATTTGAGGTACATGGGGTTTATCCTAAAAACTACATGGGCTCGGAAACACTAGAACATGATTTAAAGATTTTCAAGTATGATTTTAGAAAGGGGTTTTGAAATACATGATTTTATTATGCAATATAAATGTTCGAATGCATTGTTGATTTGTTCCTTAGGCCTTTCCCTTAAATTGATTTACATGTTTATGTATATGTATGATAAATTCAGATTTGAAGATGGTTTCAGATAGAGCATAAATTATGAAATCACTCTTTTGGGATGACTTTAAATTTGTGATCTTATTGTGAATGATTTAATATGCATGATTTATGGCTTGAAAATAGTTTACTCAAATACTATAGTATTTTGAGCATGATTTAGAGATTTTGAGAGGGAGTTTCTTGATATAAATGAGTTTTGTTAAAGAGAGAAAGATTTACATAAGATTAAGAACTTTGACATGACCACCTTGTATCATTTGAAATGTTGTCAAAGAGAGTTGCATACATGTATTTACATGAGTATTTAAGGAAAGGATACTTTGAACTGATTTATTGATATGGTGGTCCCAAATTTATGTTTTGGAAACAGAGATTCTAATATGCTAATAATGTTTAAGAGATATGACTTGCAAGTCAATGGTATGATGATACCATAAGTATGTATGTCATAACAGAGTATGTTTTCAGAGTATGTTTTCAGAGTATGTCTTCAGAGAATATTTTCATACTATGTTTTCAGAGAATACATATTTTAAAGAGTTAAAAATAGGCATAAAGAGGGTTAGGTGGTTACCCGAAGAAGGCTTGAGTTCAAGTAACTCTTAGCCTAAAACTGTATTTGCCGATATGGGCAAATTATAATTGTACACTGGTGACGGCCTTGTGGCGTAGTAGATTCAGAGACTCTGACCCTTGAAGCA
>NW_025893086.1:0-106054 GCF_002878395.1 Capsicum annuum
AAGACTACCTCTAGTAAGAAACCTTTCAAACGAGATCCTTATAAATCTAGTAGAAAATCCGCCAAGCGGAAAACCTCTAAGGATAAGGATACTTGTTGGACTTGTGGCAAAACCGGCCACCGAGCAAAAGATTGCAAGTCCAAGAAGAAGAAGAAGATAAACCAGCTAGATCTCTCCGAAGAAACTAGAGCCAGTTTATTTTCTTTAATGGAAGACTCGCCAGAAACTTCTGAGTCCTCCTACACCTCTTCTAGTGAAGACTACAGCGATGAAGAATTCATCAACGCTGCTTATGAGTCTGATCAATCCCAGTCTGGGCAGGAATGTACTTGCAATAGTACTTTTTGCACTTGTACCAGAAAAACTGTTAATGTCATTACAGGAAATCCTAAAGAAATCCTATTTGACATTATAGAACATATCCAAGATGACGAAGCTAGAAATAAATATCTTCTAGAGCTCAAGCGATTGATGCTTTCTCAAGAAGAAAAGCCCCCTAAACCAATTATTCAGCCTTTCAGCATGAAACAGGTTATGTCACGATTCGATAAACCTGCAGAACCCACTGTTGCTGATCTCAAAGGAGAAATCTCCGCCCTAAAAGGAGAAATCAAAAACTTAAAGATCCGACTTGATCAAGTAGAGCTCAACGTTCTCACAGATCAAGTCCTAAAGAATATTTCTCCTCCAGAGAAGATTTCTCCCCCAGAGTCTCCAAAGACTTTCCCGATTATCTCGAATGATCACCTAAAGGAACCCGAGCCTAGTTCTTTTCCCGGCTCCAAGTTTCCCTCCACCTCCGGCAAAGCTGTTTCTGCCATCAAGGCTTATAGCGAGCATATAGCCGTAAAGATAGTCATAAATAAAGACTTCGTCCTCAATAGAGTTGCACTCTTCGATACAGGAGCTGATAGTAACTGTATCGTTAAAGGTCTTGTGCCTACGAAGTACCTTACAAAGAGTACTTCCCGCCTTTACTCAGCTACGGGAGAAAAAATGACTATTCATTATCAACTCCCTAAAGCTCATGTCTGTAACAATGGCATTTGCCTTGTTAATAATTTCGTCATTACAGAAGATATCACGGAAGATATCATTCTGGGCATACCTTTCGTCAACCAAATTAGGCCTTACCAGAGTGATTACGATGGAATTTGTACTACTCTCTTAAATCAAACACTTTTCTTCCCTTTACTAAGGCCCCTCTCACAAGATGAAGGAAACCTTATCAAGGAACAGACGGTTTTTAAAATCAACCGCCTTTCTTCCCATGTCAATTTTCTCAAGCACGATATTCACATTAAAAAAATTGAACAGTCTTTAAAAACTCCTGAAATGATTACAAAAATTTCCAATCTGCAGAACACCTTTGAAAAGGAAATTTGTTCTGACTTCCCTAATGCATTTTGGGAAAGGAAGAAACACTTGGTTGAACTTCCTTACATCCCCGAATTTGACGAAAAAAGTATTCCTACTAAGGCCAGACCTATCCAAATGAACCATGAGATGATGGAAATCTGTAAGAAAGAGATAGATCATCTTCTGCAAAATGGTATCATCAGACGTTCTAACTCCCCTTGGAGCTGCTCTGCCTTTTATGTTAATAACAGTGCAGAAAAAGAACGCGGAACCCCTAGGCTTGTGATAAATTACAAGCCATTAAACGTCGTTCTAAAATGGATTCGACACCTGATTCCTAATAAAAGGGATCTTCTCAAACGAACCTTCAAGGCCAACCTTTACAGTAAATTTGATATGAAGTCAGGATTCTGGCAGATTCAAATAGCTGAAAAGGATAAATATAAAACAACATTCAATGTCCCGTTTGGACACTATGAATGGAATGTTTTGCCTTTCGGTCTAAAAAACGCTCCTTCAGAGTTTCAAAATATCATGAACAACATCTTCAATCCCTATACTTATATGTCAATAGTTTATATTGATGATGTGCTTATTTTCTCAGAGAACATTGATTCTCATTTCAAACATTTAAACACTTTCTTTAAAATTGTCAAGCTTAATGGTTTGGTGGTGAGTGCCACAAAGATGAAACTCTTCCAAACGTCTGTTCGGTTTTTAGGACATGATCTTCATCAAGGTAGTTATAAACCTATTTGTCGAGCCATTGAGTTCTCTTCTAAATTCCCTAATGAAATCACCGATAAAACGCAACTCTAAAGATTTCTAGGAAGTCTTAATTATGTTGCAGATTTTATCCCTCATATCAGACAGGTCTGTGAACCCCTTTACAAAAGGCTCAAGAAAACCCCGGTTCCATGGAGTCTTGACCAGACCAATGCAGTTATCCAAATCAAAAACTTGGTCCAGAACCTTCCGTGTCTAGGCATTCCCAACCCTGACGCCTTTATGATTGTTGAAACTGATGCTTCCGACATTGGGTATGGGGGAATATTGAAACAAAAACTCCTTAAGAACTCTCCTGAACAATTAGTCAGATTTACTTTCGGAATATGGAATTCCGCACAAAAAAATTATAGCACGGTTAAAAAGGAGATTTTATCTATAGTGCTATGTATCACGAAGTTTCAAGACGACCTTGTTAATAAAGAATTTTTACTTAGAGTAGATTGCAAATCTGCCAAAGAAATTTTACAAAAAGATGTTAAAAATCTTGTTTCAAAACAAATATTTGCTAGATGGCAAGCTCTCCTATCTAGCTTTGATTTTCAAATCGAATTTATTAAAGGAGAAAATAATTCCCTCCCCGATTTTCTAACAAGAGAATTCTTACAGGGCCACAATGAGACCCACGACGCTGGGAAAAATCTCAACCTCAAAACCAGACCAACCGAGAATGGCTAGACCATTCGATTCACCACCAGCAGCTTCAGCTCCTTTAAGGCCATCAGTCCCTCAGAGGCCTAAACTACAAAACAAATATGCGGCCCTCATCGAAGTGCCAAAGCTTCCTCCACCAATGCCATCCAAATTGGTAGATCTTAAAACCAATAAACCCTTTGATAAAGGGTCATCCTCTGGCTCATCGGTACAATCAAAACAAAGCTACACCATGAAGCCTCCTGAATCCTTTGCGCAGGCCGTCGATCCTGCAATTAAAACAGCACCTACATCTCCAGCTAAGGAAGAATTCAAATTTGTTACCACACAGGTAATCCCAATAATCGCCCTGGACAAAGCATACGAGGGCTACCCTCTGGAACAACTTATTAGACCAGTATACAATGACAAGAATTTTATGGATACCGAAAGTCCACTCAAGACACGCTGGTTTTATGAGGCAATTCTCGTCGACACAGATTCTATTGAAGTCGAGCATTCTATGGATGAACGAAATCCAGACTTCATTGCCTACTCAAGGTTTACCATCAAATGGGTACTCACCCCGTTCAATTGGTTTGCGGATCATCTGCATACCCCCATTGCATTATCAATGCCTCATAGGCCCCAGACCTACAATTGGTATGACTATAAGTCTGCATGGTTTAACTTCCTTTATGTTCGACCAGGACATACCTGGTTTGTTAAATATTGTCCCGCCATGTTAAATGCCATTATCCCTAGATGGTTCTATGAATGGTGGGGATGCTTCGGAGGAGTTAAAGAAATTCTTCCCCAACAATTCCTAAGCCGCCTAGCGGAATTTTGTGCAAATGAAGGATGTCTAACCCTTCCAGAACACATTCAGATGTGTAAATTCTTTATTAAGAAACGTGTATCTTACATCATCTCCTGGAACTTTGCCAAAGGAGAACAAGATCGTATTACCTATTTATCCAAAGAGATAAAGGTTAAAGGTTGGACTCCTAAACCAACCGCCCCTAAAACAACTGACAAAGGAAAAACACTAGCATCTTCAGCCGGCGCCCCGAAGAATAAACAGGTGCTTAAGGAGAGACTAAAGAAGGCTTTGAATGACCTAGAGAGTCAGGATGTCAATGATGAAGTCCTACAGCTTCTAGAAGAAGCCTCTTCCACCAGCAGTGGTGACAACGGGGATATGTTAGTCCCTAAAGGAATAGCTAGGGCCTACATGGACCCCTACTAAGAACAGAGAAAGGACCTTCTCAAAAATAGAGGTTCAAAGAACTGGAATTATTTTTGAAAAGGCATTCTACTGTTCCTAGTGGGAATCTACTAGTCCCACTTACCAGACAACCTGTTCCATCTGCTTTATTAAAGATAAAGCCTATCACATTGCCTTTATTAAAGATAAAGGAATCTCATGCTTTTCCAAAAGAGAAAAGACAGACGACACTCAATCAGCTTTTCAAAAAGCATTCAGCAAGGAATCTACTTTTAGAGATTACATTCTAACCTTACACCTGTATGCACGAGATGTATCACTTACATTTTCTCTGTCTATTTAAGACAACTTGTAAGCTAGGGAAAGGCATCAGAAATTTCACCCATTCTAAGAAATTCTCTCCTGCCCTATCTCTTGTAAACTGATTTGTAATGTTTTTCTTTGAAGTTTGAATAAAATTGTAAGTTTCTTATTTCATATCTTATTTCATATTTCATATCTTATTTCATATCTCTTTTTAGTATACTCACGATCCTTTAAACCTGGTATCAAAGCCATGTTGGCAGATTGCGTACCTAGCATGAGCGGCTAAGTACTCAATCTGTCTAGAGCATGGAAAAGCTAATCTTCTAAGAATGTTAAGAGAATTTATCATCTAATTTTATACTTGTATAAAATTATATTACCATATCTTGTCTTATAATAGTTTCTTAATACAAGTTCGGGGTTTCTATTTACTGTTTAAGTGTTTAACAGAACCGATTAATCTCCGGTGAGGACGTTGGTCAGCCTGAAAAGTAGGTCGTTAAGCTTAGGAGAAGCATGTTAGACCTTGTTTGGTGGTCCCGTCACTGAGAAAACACTTAGCTATCTATAGTGTAATGCCATTAAAACTTGTTAAGATTCCATAAGCCTTTGATGTGTTGATATAATTATTTAAGTATTACCTTAGATGATAATTATCTTCTATTTTCTTATGATTATTTGCTTTTCCTATCAGCCTCTAGACAGTATTTCTAACCATGAATTCAAACATTCATACCAAAAATACTGTAAACCTCTCTTCCAAAGTAACACAGATTGCTACTATCGAAAATAATCTCCAAAACTGGAGTATTCCAGAAGAATCATTCAGTACGATTTACCAAATCGGAAAATTCAATTTTTTCAAAAAACATAATATTAAGACCTCTGAGTCTACTGTTGCTATCAATAATTCTTTGGAAATTATTCAACTTCTAAACGATTTAGATATTAACCGATATAAGAGTCAGTTTCATTATCTGCATATCGGGCTTGTTCAGGTGGCAATTAAGCCACTCTTTAGACAGGGGCTCGACATCCCTGTCTGTGCTATCCTACGAGATGCTCGTCTATTAAATTTTGACGATTCTCTCTTAGGAGTAATCCAAAGTAACCTAGCCGACGGCCCGGTATACTTCAATTGTTACCCTAATTTCTCAGTAGATATTAATGATCCTAACATCATGGATGTTTTAACACTTAATGTTAAGACAAAAAACATGAATAGCAAGGATAATACTAGAGAAATTGCGATAATATACCGAGTATACTATCGACTAATGGGTACAACCTTAGCACCCCAGGCTCGCTTTACTAGCCCTAAGGGTGTCACCACCCTGGTTTTTTGTAATAATTTTTTCTAGTAGAGAAACGATCACTGGTAAGTTTAGAAAGCGAGTTTTTGTTACTAGACTCAGCTCTCTGTTGGCTAGACTCAGCTTTCTCGGAGATTTTGAATTTGGAAAGCTTGTCGTTGATGTGTTCTAAGATTTTCCCCGAAACCTTGAAGTCATCACTAAGATTAGGGAACTTCTCTTTTTGAAATTCAGGAATTTTGAAGATGGGATTTGTTATAGGATTGGGATTTGAAGTTCCTTTCTCAGGAGCGGGAGAATTAAAAGGAAGTGCCGAATTTTTGGTACCTTCTATTTGTCGGGAAATAGTGTGAAGAACTTGATTGGTATAATTGTTTTGTTCAACTATCCTGTCAAGATCTCTGTTGATGAACACTATGCATACCTTAGAAGGTCATGATGATTGACAGAGGAATTTTCTTGAACTTGATTCTTCTATGAAAACCCTAACTTGTGTTCTTGAGAGTATTTTGAGAGAAAGAATATGTTTTGATGAAATAAGGGCTTAATTCCGTATTTAGGCATTATATAGGGGTGGAAAAAGGACCATTTTCCCCAAAAACGAACTGTTTAAGTCACCTGGATACCCACATGTGCGCACACACTTTATCGCACACCTTAGGGTGTGCGTTACACACCTTAGGGTGTGCGTCACACATCTTATCGCATATATTAGGGTGTGCATCGCACACCTTATGTCAGGCGACGTACTCCACTTTGTAAAGTCATAACTTTTTGTTCGGGTGTCGGATTTGGGAGAAATTGGTATCACTAGAAAGATAATTCAATTCTCTTCAATTTGGTGGGTCTAAATCTCCCAAAACACCACATAAACATCGAGTTATGCTCATTAAAAGATAAAACTTGTGAAATCAAATACTAAAACTTGATGGATTCAAAAACTCTTAGCTTGCATTACCTTAAGTGACTTATATGAACATGCTTAACACATCATAAGTTATATTACCTCTACAATACTCATTGTAAGTCATGTACCCAAATATGAATCACAAGATAGGAGGTTTCATACATAGGAAAAAGGGTTTACTTCCTAGCTTAGAAACATACGGGGTATTACAAGGGTCTCGGTTGTTATAGTCATGGAAGATTTATTAGCTTGGACACTAGAGGATGCATGGTAGGGATTAGGAGTAGAAGGTCGTGAGTTCCTCCTACTTTCAACACAATCAAGTCTTCCACTAAAATTTGAAATTTCACCCTTTATGGTCACCATTCACTTCTCAAGGCATCAACATCACTCTTCAATTCTCTCTTCAAAGTATCATTACTATCCTCCACCTTTCGGGCAAATATATCACTAGTACTCTTCATTTCTCGGCCCAAGGCATCAATCCGAGCCATCAAGGCTCCAGTAACATCATTTCCCGAAGGTTGGAAAGTAGTTCCTTCAGATTCTATGTCAAATGTACCTAAAAGAACAAAAAAAACAGCAAGCAAACAACCTAAAAAATGAGCAAACAAGTTAGTTCAAAAAACTCATTTCACTCACACTCAACCTCACCTCATACTTGGCCTCACAAGTATTGAAGAATCGACAATACATGGCAAGTTACATGAGAGGTGAGAAGCTTTGGTACGAAATCTATCTTTGTTTGAAATGACTCAAATAAAGTGATGCACGAACTTGAACCAACAAAATACTACGACATAAAAATGAGAAAAGCACACAAAAATAGAAGAAACGAAATAAATAAACTCTAGACTAATTACCAACCTAGTAGGTACTTACTAGTTTGCTAATTATTGATAGAATTAGCTTAAAAAAAACTAGAATAAAAAATTAGAAACTAGGAAATCTAATTTTAGAGTTATATTTGGTTGAGCACAAGTGATGACGTGGCACTACGTGGTTGGTTGTGACTTCTCAAAATTTCAAATTTTTCAAAACCTAATTTCGGCCAAACCCCACTTTGGGGTGAAAAGAGTTTCGGATTTTGAGGGGTTAGAAAGCAATTTTGGGTCCTTTCAAGTCTCAAATGGAAATGAAAATACAATGGTCCCCCTCTTTGTACTTGCAAGTGTACTTTGTTGTTCCCTTGTCCCCTCCTTCTTTTGGAGGAATGGAATATTCTTTGAATATGCTTTTGGACCAATAACTTTTTCACTCTCTTTCTTCCCTCCTTTGGATCAAAAAAACACCTTTGAATATTCTTCTTCACTAAGATATGAAGATCAAGGATGAACAAGATGAATATTCAAGTGTTGACCAAGTTTGACAAAGAAGCAAATTGACTCCATAGCTGATATTTTTTTGTAGATCTAGGTTCCTTATGCTAAAACAAACTCAACCCTCTAAAAATCAGCCACAAATCAAGTCACCAACAAAAACCCAAAACGCCACCTTCTCCAAAAAGCTTCAAACAAGCCACAACAATGGTGGATCTAGTTCAAAACCAACCAAACTTCACTCTAAAAGTAGATCTAGACACTTTTAGTGTTAGAGAATAAGAATCTAACACTAGAAACTGTCAAAACAAGCTAAAAGTTAGTAGATCTAACTTCTAAATACATATCTAACACAAGACAATACTGGACACCATTTTTTTTTTTGGATTTTTGGATTTTTGACTCTTTTTTTGTTCAGATTTTCTAAATAAGAACAGTAAAACCAAGATTTAAGGATGTTGAAACAACCCTAACCAAGGATTTGTTACCAAATGATAGCCTAAAGACTATGGACTAACGAAAATGGACTCACAAGATACAAAAACCTACAAGCACATGAAGAGAAAATAACACAAGAGAAGGAGATGAAGAAGAAGAATTGCATGAAATTAAAGAAAGATAGAAAAATCCTTACTTCTACCAAATGATTAACAAAAGATGGTATATCAAACCATCAATCACACCTCATCAATAGAAGTTCAAACCTTCCTCTTAGGTGACCTAAAGGACTCACACTTCCTCAAGCACATCTTTCTTATAAATTTTCCAAGACAAGTGAAAAACCAATTTCAATGTTCAAGGGACCTAATTTCGGATTCTAGGGATACACTAGAAGACTAAAGCTACAAATTAAGGGTAATGTTCAATATCATCAAAAGTCTAATCAAAATAGTATCTAAAGTATCTATTTATACTATAACATAACAATGACTAAATTTCCCTTAATGAGGCTTAGGAAGAGGCGCCCTTGGAGTGTGGTCTTTTGAAGTGTAAAGACCATTATACCCTTAATGAATACGAGCCTATGTGTTGTAGTGATCCCTCCTTCTCTTCAATTGGATCAAGGCTTTGAAAAGGCTCCAAAAGGGTCTTCAAGCACTTTGCAAATCCAAACTTGAACCTTCTACAAGACCTTGAAATCATTGTGCTCCTTGTGCTTGTATCAGGATTGGCTCTAGAAACCAACAAAACTGCCTGATAATTGAACTGTTAGCTCCAACAAGTCACAAATCACTTGGGGAAGCTATAGGACATCTCTAAATGGTAAAAATATATGGAAATGCAAAAAATATTTTGGAGGGTAATTACAATCGATTTAAAAAAAATCATACATTAACGATATCAGTTACTTTAAGAAATAGAAAATTTAAGAGTTTCATACGAAAATGAGAGCTACAGGCCTCATATGTTTCCAATTATATTCCATTGAATAAGAAGGATCAATGTTATTGATTATAGAAAACAATGTTGTGGTTGCAAAAAAAATTATGGATAATGAAAGAGCCTAGAATCTATATCAATTTGTAGAGTTTGATGATCAAGCACTAGTATTAATTGTACAACAAAATTTCCATTTCTTCAACCAAAAAATATAACACAAGTGCAAGTATATTTCTCTGGGACATTCATACTAGATAAAAATCCAAATACTAATCCTGAATCCAAATCTCCCCTCCGTCAAACCAAAGTGTGTAATTGAGCCTACTTTTTAAAGAAAAAAATTAAGAATTGAAAGTGCACAAGTACAAAGAAAATACAACAACAATAATCAACAAAAATAGGAACAACAATGATTTAAATATATTCATCTAAATCAGAGTCATACCTAAATATAACAACATTGCAAAATATTATATTGTACAATAAGAATCACCACTAATACCAGCAGGAGGATCACCGACATTGAATCCTCCCCAACTAATCTACAAATTACAATTTAATGACTGGCTTAATTAAACACATAAAAACTAAGTCAAATCAGTAAATCATTAAAGTTATAAAGAAAGAAATAGCCTAGGACTAATAGAGTTCGTTATAAAGCTTTTATTCCATCTCTGTTCTTTTATTCTATCATATTAGAATAAGTAGATGAACTATATTTGTAGTGTGAAATAAAAATTATAATGGTTGACACTTTGCTATTCTAATATAGATGGGCAAAGATGATGTCTGATGCAAAAATTACAAGTTTAATTTTAAAGTATTGTTAGAACAATATTGTTTTAAAAGAAATTGGTAAGCAGATATCTATTCTTGGCATTTTCTATAAGTCACAAGTTATTTAAATGGTTATGGAAAAATTATACGAGTTAGTTTTTTGGAGTCTTGAATTTAAATATATTATCGAAAGTTAGTGCATGATTTAAGCCAGATGAATGTTGGAAGATTTTAGGATCGTACCGCCTATGCGCTACAAGCATCAACAAGTGAATAAAGTTTAGATTCAACCACCTCCTATTGTATCTTGAATATTCATCCCAAGGTTGTTCCACACCAATTAACTAAGAAAACCTTACATTTTTCTCTTATTATTTCTTTTCATTGGCATAAATTTATTTTAGCTTTGCTAAGAGATCCTGATGGTACTAGAAAGTGGACCTATCACACCTTAAGTTGTGCAGATTGTTCACCTTCGATGTCACACCCTTGTGGGATTCACCAAAAATGCATGACATTTGGAGAATTAGGCATGTACCCGCTGGCTTTTTCAAAGAGTTCTAGAAAAATAGGTCAAAACAATATATTATTTTTAAATCAAAAGTTTGGTAGTTAAGAGATAATTTTGATTTTTTCTTCCAACTATCTGGATAAACAAGTGCAAAATTAGATAAGTTGAATAGTTTGGATACCTGGAGCTAAACGACGGTAGCAAAACCTACAACACCAATATTAGAAATAGAATAGTTAACAAACCAATAAGCTCAAAATCCAATACGGTTACTATTTGGGGCAATGCTAAAGGAAAGATCATATTCATATTCTTGAAAGCTGGCTTGATTTCAATTCTTAAGATATGGGTGCTATCATTATTTTAGCACTCAAAGCTACTATTTATGATTTCTATTGTAATGTCCCTATATGTTATTTCATCAATTTTCACATATTTTCAGTGTATCAAGCCTTCCCATAAGGGATATAAATCATTTATGACTTATCAGAACTATCAGTTCGATTTTCAAATAGTTGATTTGGATTTTAGGCTGAATCCCCTATTTTTGAGCTTTCGTTATTAAGGAATTGGTCTTGGACAAAAAGTCTTAGTAAATATCCTTACATGAGAATTCCAATAGTGCCATCATCTCTAAAATATTGATTTTAGGTTAGGAGGATCCTTTGTTTAGGTCTCAAGGATTCTGGGCTAATTCTGAGCTATTGGGTGGATTTAATGAAAAATGGAACTCTAGGTGTGGGACACACATTTAATCAAAACAATCTTGAATGAAAGTTTTGATGGTTTATCTAAGTATGGAATATCGAATTTGATATTGTAGCAATGTTTGTATGTGCACACGAGGTTCAAAATGATTCTCGAGCCCCCAATCGAAGTCCATTTAGACATAGGAAAATTGTTGGTTTTCCAACAATTTGATGCAACTCTTTTGTCCTTCATGATCATGAGGTTTAGGTCGCATTTATGATGGTTCGTGTTCTTAAACTTTGCAATCACGATCCTCGCCTCTCGCATTTGTAATGTGGGTCAACCCCAACACGATCAACCTTTTTTTGATGATTGCAGTTGGTTGTCCGCATTTGCATTGTTTCATCTCCCCTGATCTTCAAATTTAGGGCCCTTCACCCACGTTTACTAAGGGCATTTTTTACACCACTTTCATGACTAGAGACCCCCGTGATTGTGAAGGGTAATCACTAGTCCTATAATGTTTGAAACCCGCGACCTTTTTTTATTTTCAAGCCGCAATTCCATATTTTTTAGCTCTAAGAGCTGAAGGAAGTATATGAATTGATCTACTAAAGTAGCTGGAATGTATAGAGGACTTTGAGATGATCATTTTCCACAAATTTCTTTGTAAGTTTCCAGCCTAAATCCTTTGTTTAATTCTTATTTTCCCCTTTTTTCATTATCTTTCAGGTAGATTTGAGCCCCAATTTATGAACTAATTGTGCTCATTTTGAATACACATTCCTTGTCTTTCGAGGTACCTCGAATGGATTTAATTTGAGAGTTCCATTAGTGGGTCCCATAGGTACATTTTTTACCTGATTTTAGGCTTGAAGTTTTATAATACAATATGAATATTATTTTACTCCCATTAATGTGTAGATTACTATTTTGATAGCGTGACATTATTTTAGGATTGTCATGACCCAAAGCTACGCACTAGTCGCAACAGCGGTGCTTACGGTCACAAGTCACTACAAGCTAACCCATGAGCTAGTACATAATGTGAGAACCAAATAAACTGATAAATAAAGACATATATGGAAAAAAACTAATATTTCCATAAGGTTTTAAATAGTGAAAATACAACTGAGTTTGCAAGATTGAAACATCTGTGAAAAATACTGAAATCCAATTGATAAGTCTGATAATCTAAATGACTGTCTAAATGTTTGAAAAGCCTCTAACTGACTGACTGTGGAGTTGATGGAACAAACCCCCAACAAACTCCAAGTGACTGTAATAAACAAATACTAAAATAATCGAATAAAAGATACCTTGTCCTTGAAGGATGAGGATTCACCACTGTTGCTGCTATTGTAACACTGAGCTTATCTAAGCATTATCTAGAAATTGTGTGTTTGAACCTATGATATAAGGCATCATAGCACAAAGAAAAGTATGCAGTCAGTACTTTAAATTTACTGGTATATGAGATTAGGTTAGGTTATAATGAAAGGGTTAACTATGCATAAAGTAATGACTGGCTGAATAACATGAGATACTGAGTATGCATACATGAAATAGCTGAGCAAAACACATAAGAACTATAAAATCTAAGAATGCATGACGAAGCATATATTATATTTGAGATAATCTATAAGTCGAAATACTAAAATCTGATAACTGAATAACTGGTGATTTGCATGCTTTGTTCAAGCAAACCTGAATTGAATTCTATACTGAATACTGAACTGAGATTCGGGAGGTATCATTTAACTGACATATCCCAATCTGAGCTAATCGGGGTCCAACTGGTACACCAGTTGGAAAAGTGTCAGTACCATGCCATGGGTACTAACACTGGCAGTGTGGATCCACTAAACTGGTGTTCCAAAGGAATTGGGAGTCAGTCCTAAATTGGTAGGTGACCCCTAAGAGAATGTTAGTCCTAAACTAGCGGGTGACATCTCATAATCTTATTCTTGCTACATAGTTCTAAAACTTAGGGACTGCTTCTAAGGACCCATTCCTAGCTGGCAGGTGATCCCCCATCCCTAGGTTTGCTTAATTCTAAAGCCTACTCCCAACTAAACTAACACTGATTACTGGACTGAACTAAGCTTAACTGAATAAACAACTGATCATAATAACTGACTGAATAATAATGCTTATGGTATATTTGAAATAATTTTGAAGATACTGAAACTGTTTAAATAACTAGGTATTGGGTGTTCATAACACACTAGCACTGAATCGAACTAACTATAAGGATATATAAAAACTTTGAAACTATAGTAGGGGATCATTTTTCAGAATCCAAAACTTAGGCATTTCATCAAACACATGGGAGTCATAAATTTAAGCATGGGAATGGGTAAATCATGTGATTGAAAACTTAGTTACTATACTAAAATCATTAATTAGGGATTTAACATGAGGATTTCAAAGCTCAAATCATATAAGGGCTCATTCCATCAAAAAATACTTGTAACATAACTTGTAATCCAAATCAACAATAACTTTATGAAGACAACTCATCATAAATATGTAAAAACTCATAATTTGATATCTAAAGGGGATTCTTGGATGCCATGGGTAAAAAGGGCCAATGGATAAATATCACACATATCTTAAAACTTAAATCATGAAAGAGAAACACAAATCTTTAAGCTTCCATGAAGGTTCTTGGATTTAGGAACTTGATTTCTTAGTTTTTTTTTATGAAGAGGTAATTGGATTTGATGAACTTAGGGAATGATTAGGGTTTTTAATATCCCGACATGTAAAATCTATATGTATGTGTATTTGATTATGTGCATTGGCTTTGAATAATTTTGAAATATTGAC
Source organism: Capsicum annuum (assembly GCF_002878395.1). NCBI lineage: Eukaryota > Viridiplantae > Streptophyta > Magnoliopsida > Solanales > Solanaceae > Capsicum > Capsicum annuum. The sequence goes on from NW_025893086.1 coordinate 14,042, forward strand.
CATGTCATTATGTTAACCTTATACTGGAGGTTCATGCTAGCTCTCCAATCGCTAACCTTCTTCAAATGTTGTATCCCCATGCGAGGAAGGAATTAGACATATTTCTACTCCTCTTGTTTAGTGATTAAGATTTGGGATCATCTCATAAGTTGACATCAAAGTGGTGAGCTTCCATACATCAAAAGTCTATATTTTATGTTTTGGTCTCTAATGTCTCAGACTATTTAGACTTGTTTTTGGCTATAGTCGAGGGCATATCCTGACACTTCATTGATTTTCAGTTTTTGTTTTTTATTTACAAGTCTTTGTTTGGATTACTGTGGATATTGGGCGATGTTGGTTGGTTGTTTGGCCTGTTAACGATTGTCGGTTAGAGACATGTTTAGAATTTTCTTAAGCTTATTGCATGCTATCATGATATATATTTGAAATTCATCTGACCTTCGGGGGATGATGTAATTGGTTCGATTAGTTTCAGGGATGATCTCTAATCTATGAGGGACTTGAGATACCTGTCATGGCTAGGCCCTTGTTAGATTCATGAAAAAGATGGTATCTTAGCCCAGGTTTGGTGTCATTGGGTGTCCAACAAAGCCATGTCAAGTAAAGTCTCATTTATGGATGTGTACCATGCCACACTTATAAGGGAGAGACTATGAGGCATTAAGTAATGTTTCACTTTCTTATTGTTCTATTTCAAGCTGTAGTGTCTAAAGTCTTGAATCTTCTTTAATTCCCATGTGTTTTCTTTTCAGATCATGCCTCCCAGAAATCTGTTACTTGCAACAACTATTTTGTCCCATTCGAGGACAGTGTTGATAGAGCTCATCTAACTAAATAAGTTCAGGACCGATCAAGGTTCGCTACTTTTAATTTCCCTTAAGTATCTGTACCAGTTCCGCTATCCCTCTTCAGGCATCTCGACCTTATGTATCAAATGTTGAGTTTTCCTTGTGAATTCATTTGCTTACCCAATTAGTGGCATCCCAGACTGATCGTGTTGCTTTTGTTTCTCCATTATCTGAGGCTACTAGGGTTGGCCAATCTATGAGGTTGAGTCCTCCTATTTTAACTGGTTCTAAAGTTGAGAAAAATCCTTAAGAATTTATTAATAAAATTAAAAAGATCTACCATATGATGCATGCTATTGATATAGAGGGAGTAGAGTTTGTTGCTTATCATTTGAAGGATATAGTGTACCAATGGTATGAGGAGTAGGAACAGTCTAGGGGTGAGGATATTGAGTTTAGTTTGTGGGATAAGTTTTTAGTGCTTTCTTTGACCGCTTCTTTTCTCAGGAGTTGAGAGAGGCAAAGGCCAAGGATCTTGTGAATCTAAAGTAAGACAGGTTGTCAGTAAAGGAGTATTCCTTGAAGTTTTATCCTCTGTCATGTTATTGTCTTAAATTGGTGTCTAGCATGAGGTCTAGTATAAGGAAGTTTTCTTTGGGGTTGTCCTGTGAGTTGATCTTCGAGAGCAAGGATGCCTTATTGAATAAGGATATAGCTATCTTTAGACTTATGGTGTATATCCTATAAGTGGAGAAAGAATAAAAGAAGCAAGTGTAGATAAGTTAAAGGTAGAGTAAGAAGTTTCGCTTTTTGGATTAGGGCAGAGGTCAATAGTAGAGTGGTCGAGATAGTAGAAAGTTATCTAAGAAGAAGTAAGGGAATTCTGGTTCCTACTCTATAGATAGTGCTCGTTATTTGAGGCCATTGGGTGACTTCATTCTCAATAAGATATGGGTTTAGAGCTCCAGATTCCAGTCACAGGCTCGTAGGGCTCAGTCATCCCCGCCATATCCTTCTTGTAGATTCTGTGGTTAGGTACGTCATAGTTTTGGTGAGAAAGGGAGGAATAAGTGCTTTAAATATAGTTAGACCGGTCATCTATGGAGGGATTATCCACATAAAGTTTCTTTTAGTGTGAATAAAATTCCTATTGCCACTTCATCTGCTCCTACACCAAAAGGTGCTACTTATGCTTCTGGATCTAATACTAGTCGGAATTATCTGCACACTCTTTCCACTTGCCAGGATTCTTAGGTGTCCCTGATATTATTACTGGTATCCTTAAACTCTTTTCTCATGATGTATATTATCTACGTGATCTCAGGTTTACACTCTCTTATATGACCCCTTATGTGCCATCCCGAGTGTATTTCGGACCACTTTTAAATATCCATCCCAATGGGTGACTCCATTATGGCTAGAAGAGTCTATATAGGTTGTGTTATGTTAGTTCATGGTAGGAATACCTTGGTGGATCTAATACAGTTGGACATATTAGATGTTAATGTGATTTTAGGGATTGATTGGTTGTATCCGTGCTATACATCTCTTGATTGTCAGAACCGAAGGTCTAGTTTCGATTTCCTAATTGAGTCGGTAATCGAATGGGAAGTTAGTTCCCTAGCACTTAAGGGAAGGTTGATTTCGTATCTTATAGCTCGAAAATTAGTTTCCAAAGGGTGCCTTTATTTCTTAGTGCATGTTAAGGATTCAAGATTCAAAGTTCCTTATTTGCAGACTGTCCTATAGTTAGTCAATTATCCAAGGTGTTTCGTGATGATCTTCCTGGTGTACCTCCTGGTAGGGAATTCTATTTTGTGATTGATCTTCTTCCAAAAACTCGCCCTATTTCTATCCCTCCTTATAGGATGGCTTTGGTTGATTTGAAGGAACTCAAAGAGCAATTTAAAGATCTTCTTGAAAGGGGTTTTATCTACCCTAGTAAGTCTCTATAAGGTGCTCCCATTCTCTTCGTGCGTAAGAAGGATGGTTCCCTTCAAATGTGTATTGATTACCACCAATTGATTTAAATAACCATGAAGAATAAGTATCCACTTCAGAGGATTGATGATCTCTTTGATCAACTTTAGGGTGCTAAGTTTTTTTCCAAGATTAATATTTGTTCTGGGTACCATCAGTTGATGATTAGGGAGGTAGATATCCCTAAGATTTCTTTCATAACTCAGTATGATCATTTGAGTGTTTGGTGATGTCCTTTAGTTTACCAATTCCCTGACTACTTTTATCGATCTTATGAATTAGGTTTTCCATCAGTTCTTTAACTTCTTTGTCATTGTCTTTATTGATGATATTTTGGTGTATTCCAAGAGTGAGAAAAATTATTCTGATTACCTCTACCTTATGTTGTAAACACTAAAGAATCAATATTTGTGTGCAAAGTTTTCTAAGTGTGAGTTTTGGTTGAATGTTGTAACTTATTTGAGTCATGTTGTTTTTTTTAACGGATCATAGTGGTTCCATAGAAGGTTGTGGTTGTTAATAAGTGTCCTAGACCTACAAATATTCAGAGTTTCTTGGTTTTAGCCTGCTACTGTAGAAGGTTTATGGAGAATTTCTCTTCTATCATTGCATCGTTGACTGAGTTAACTTAGAAAAAGGTAAAATTCTTACAGTCTGATGCTTGTGAGGGTAGTTTCGAGAAGTTGAAGGATAAGATGACTTCGGCTCCAGTCTTGACTCTACCTGAGGGCACCGTTGGTTTTTTTGTCTATTGTGATTCATCTCGGGTAGGGCTGGGTTGTGTTGATGCAGCATGGCAAGGTGGTTGCTTATGCTGCTAGGCAGTTGAAAGTGCGTGAGAAGAATTATCTGACACATGATTTGTCATTAATAGCTGTGGTGTTTGCATTAAAATATGGCGGCATTATTTGTATGGGTTCCATGTTGATATTTATTCTAACCATATGAGCCTGCAATACGTGTTCACCTAGAAAGAATTGAATCTCAGGAAAATGAGGTGGCTTGAGTTTCTAAAGGAAAATGACATGAGTCTGCACTATCATCCAGTTAAAGCTAATGTGGTTGTTGATGCTCTTAGCAGGTTGTCCATAGGAAACTTGTCTCATGTGGATAAAGAGAAGTCGTATTTGGTGAAGGATATTTATCTTTTGGATAATCTAGGAGTCCATATCTTGTATTTTGATGATGGTGGTGTGATTGTCAAGAGGTGGCGAGGTCATCTCTTGGTGCTGAAGTTATGGAGAAACAAGTGTTGGATCTTATTCTGATGCAAACCAAGAATGATGTAGATAGGCAGAAAGTGATGGTGTTCTAGATTGGTGGTGATGTTGTCTTGAAGTACCAAGGTAGAGTATGTTCTTTCTATATTGATGGTTGCAAGGATAAATTTTGGTCGAAGCTCATTAGTCATGTTATACTATTCATCCTGGTTCGACGAAGATGTATCATGATATCAAGGAAATTTATTGGTGGAATAATATGAAGGGGGAAGTGGCCAATTTTGTGGCTAAGTGCATGGTGTGTCAATAAGTGAAGGTAGAGCAATTGAGGGCCGATGGGTTGACTCAAGAGATTAAACTGTCGGTACGGAAATGGGAGATAACTTATAACAATTTTGTTACCAGTCTTCTGCAGTTCCACCAACAATTTAATTTGATTTGGGTCATCGTGGATAGGATGACTAAGTCTGCTCACTTTTTGCCAGTAAGGACAAATTTCTCTTCTGAGGATTATGCCAAGTTATTCATTGAGGAGATCGTGAATTTTCATGGTACTCCAGTTTTCATTATATCTATTGGGGTACTCAGTTCTTATCTCACATTTGGAGGTCGTTCCAGCGAAGTTTGAGGACTATGGTAGCCCTTAGTATCACTTTCCACCTGCAGACGGATAGGCAAGAAGAAAGGACAATTTAGGTCTTGGAGGATATGCTTTGAGTTTGTATATTTGATTTTGGATAATGGTTGGGTTGATCAGCTGCCTCTCATAGAATTTGCCTACAACAACAATTATCACTTAAGCATTGGTATGTCTTCGTTTGAGGACTTATATGGTAGGAGGTGTTGGTCACCTATTGGGTTGTTTATGGTTGGGGAAAATAAGTTTTTTGGCACTGATTTGGTTCACCAAGATATGAAAAAGGTGAAGGTGGTTTGGGATAGACTTAAGGCCGCCCAAAGTCGCCAAAGGTCCTATCAGGTTGTGTCACAAAGGGAGTTCGTGTTCAGAGTTGGTGATTGAGTGTTTTTTTAAGTTGTCCCCCATGAAAGGAGTGATGCAGTTTGGTAACAAGGGGAAGCTTAGTCCCTATTATGTTGGTCCGTATGTGGTTTTGAATGACATGACCCGAACCAAGGCCTTGTCGTAATGGGCACCTTAAGTCCAACAAGGACCGGAGATCACCCCCAATACCCAATACGACCAACATATATATACCCTGGGTCGGAAGAATCCCGGACATATAACAAGATAGAGATCATTTACAATGTAATTACTTTGGGATAGGCCTATAACAAAGACCAACCCAACTAATTCAACCTCCAAACCAAACTAACAAACCTCAAAACAATAACAAAATCCATATCCATTCCATAACATACCCAAATCCTCAGTTTGTCCATACAAAGACTCTAAACAAACCAAGAATATTCGGTCGGGACATGCCACTAACTATAGCCAAAACCAATATCCAAGTTTAAACCTATAAATACATAGGAAAACTCGAAGCTAGAAATAGAGCCTTCCGAAGTAAGAAAGATCACCACTTAAAGTTAAAACAAACTTTCCCTTAATCTAAGTCATTGAGTAGGAGGTGTGATAGTATGACCAGTTCCTGCATCGCGTGGTGATACAACATCCAAATATGGTTAGCAGTTGGAGCTTTAACATGTAACTCAAGGATAAGGATAATATAATGCCAAAAGTTCAAAAACCAATCAACAAATGTACAAAAACAGTGCAATACATACATATACATATATACCATGCCGGGATAGCGAATAAGATTAGCTTGAAATTTGAAAACATTAACCTTGGCTATGTAGGCTAACCGTCATATACCAAACTACCCATGGGCTATATGCGCCAAGCTCTACCATGGCTGGAGGGTCCCAGTGTGTGTATCTGCACGAAGCAGAGAATATCCGTAACCATATATACCTATTTGGGGGACTCGAACCTCCCAGCATAATCAAGGTGATCTAAAAACTAATGCATGTATTCTTGGGGACTTGAACCTCCCATTCATATATTCATTCAAAGGACTCAAACCACACGATCACAAATAAACCTGCAACGGCTAGCGCGGTTTCTAGTGTTAGTCCTTCAAACTTTCCCTTTCATGGCCCGGCTACACAGTCCACTTTAAAGCCTAATTAGAACATCCATTACTCATACACAACCATTAAACCAATTATTTACTAAAGCATACCATTGGTATCTTCATACCAACACCACTTGCAAGCGTAACATATGCCGTTACTATTATTAATCAATTGTTCATCTGCAACTCAAACCCATTGCATAACAAAGACATTTATTCAATTAAATAAGTTGGGACTCAAACCCTTTTATCCAATTTAAACCACCAAGGTTACATTTCAAATCAATGCGTATCCAACAAGGCCTTAACCAAACCAATTACCAATGATTCAAAACCTTTAGGCCAATGCCTTAGTTCAAAACATAATTCAATATGTGACTAGTTTGTTCTTTTATACATTTTCACAAACACATTGAAGGAATACCATTGCCAAGACCAAAACCAAAGTAAAAACCATCAAGTTTAGGGTTAACCATGACCCAATTGAAATACCACAATTACCAAGCACCCAAATGTGCAAAACCATTATTTAAAATATGTATTAACACAATTAAAACAAAAAATACTCAACAATATCAAACAAAACACTCAACATTAGTTTTCAAAACCACTATTTATGATTCATAAACAAAACTTTAAACACATAATTTTTATGAACTAATAATAAGGGAAGGGTTACATGCCTTGTTCACGAATATTCATAAAGAGATTTTGGTGTTTAACCCTCTAGATTAACAACTTGAAGAGACCCTAGCCCAATTATCTTAAGAGCCTTTTGAGAGAGCTTTAATAGTATTTTGATTTTTTGAAGTGAGTAATGAAAGGCCGAAAGGTTTTATAGGACGTAGGGTCTTAAGGGTTTGGTGTTAGAAATGTCTGAAGTACCTTCAGCTTTAAAGTAGTAACTCATACCCACATCATTCAAGTGGTACCTTAACTTGTACCCTAGGGAGCAAGTCAAGGTCTTGACAGTGTGCAACATATAATTTGCCCTACTCTATCGTATCATCTCCATACAACTCGTATGGAGTCTAGTCGTAATGACCTAGAACACACTATGCAACATACAATTGGGGATCCAATGTCATACCCACATCATACAACTAGTAAGCTTAAGTCATATGATGGCCAGATAGTTCAAAACCCAGGAAATTTCAAAGGGTCAAACTTAGGGTGTCTCAACTATCACCCACTAGGATCATTCATCCTCGAATGACGCCAAGGCAAGCATAAGCACAAGTTAACGCATTAGTACTCATCAAACTACTCTTTAACAGAGTAAGAAAACAAATATGATAATATCAACACATACCTTAAGCACGAATATCCAGAATGGAGAACAAATGCGGATACTTGGACTTTATGTCTTTTTCCGTCTCCTAAGTTGCTTCTTAAACCTTATGGTTCCTCCAAAGAACCTTTACCAAAGCCACATCCTTCATCCTCAACCGATGAACTTGAAAATCCAAGATCTCAACCAAGAATACCTCATAAGATAAGAAATCCAAAACACCCAACCCTTTTAAAGGAATAACCAATGAAGGATCACATACACACTTCTTCAAAATAGAGACATGGAAAATTGAATGAATGGAGATCAAACTAGAAGGAAACTCTAATTAATAAGAAATATTACCAACCCTTTTCATAACCAAATATGGACCAACATACTAGGGACTGAGCTTCCCCTTATTACAAAAATGCATCACTCCCTTCATGGGAGACACCTTCAAGAACACCCAATCACCAACCTTAAACTCCAACTCCCTGCGTCACTCCCGCCTAGGAATTTTGGTAACTTTGGACAGCTTTCAACCTATTACGAATTACCTTCACCTTTTTGAAGGATTGGTTAACCAAATTAGGGCCAAACAACTTTCCCTCACTAGCCTCATACCACACAATAGTAGAACGATATCTCCTATAATACAATGACTCAAAAAGAGCTATACCAATGCTATAGTGATAACTATTGTTATAAGCAAACTCTATAAGAGGCAAATGGTCAACACAACTACCACCATAGTCAATCACATAAGTACGAATCATATCTTCTAAGGTTTGAATAGTCGTCTCTGTTCTCCTTTCGACTGCGAGTGGAAAACAGTACTAAGGAACACCTTAGTTCCTAAACCTTTCTTAAATAATCGCCAAAAATAAGATGAGAACGAAGTACCATAATCTAAAATGATAGAATCCAGAGCAGCATGCAGCTTCAAGATCTCGCAAGATATAACTTGGCATAATCTTAGCCGAATAACTAGTCCTCGTAGGCAAAAAGTGAGCGGACTTGGTCATCCTATCCACGATGACCCAAATAGAATCAGACTAATTCCAAGATCGAGGAAGACTGGTAAAGAAATCCATATTAATTACTTCGCACTTCCATATAGGAAATTGAATCTCTTAGTACAAACCTCTGAGTCTCATGTGCTCAACTTTCACTTCTTGACACACTATGTACTTAGCCACATCTTGCTTTATATTATTCTAGCAATAGAACTCCTTAAGATAATGATACATCTTTCTAGAACTAAGATAAAAAGCATAATGCGATCCATAGGGTTCGGCAAAAATTCTTTCCCTTAATCCATTGACATCGAGGACATATAACCTGCTTTGGTACCTCAAGATACCATCACCACTAGTCACAAAATCAATAACCTTTTGCTGACCCACATTCCTCTTAATCTTCATTAAGTTAGAATCCAACATCTGCTTTTCCTTTATCTTAACGACAAGAGATGACTGTGATAGCTGATGCCCAAACACACCACTATCCTTAGATCCGTGAGACAAACCCCAAGGTTAGGAAAATAGTGAATGTCTTTCACAAACTCCCACTTATCCTCAACCACATGAGCTAGACTTCTCATGGATAACCTGCTAAGATAATCAACAACTATATTAGCTTTACCTGGATGTTAATGGAGACTCATATCATAGTTCTTTAGCAACTCAAGACACCATATTTTACTGAGATTTAATAGTTTCTGAGTAAACATATATTGTTAGCTCTTATGATCAAAAAACATCTCAACATGAACCCCATAGAGATAGTGATGCCAAATCTTCCATCCAAATACCACCTCCAACAACTCCAAATCAGGGGTAGGGTAGTTCTTTTCATGAACTTTTAACTGCCTAGAAGCATAGGCCACTACCCTACCATGCAGTATAAACACACAACCAAGCCTAACACGAGAAGCATCATAATACACTACAAAGCCATCATTACCCTCAAGCAGGGTCGCTGAAGTCAACTTATCCTTCAACTTCTCAAAACTTTCCTCATAAGCATCGAACTACAAGAACTTTACCTTCTTCTAGGTTAATCTAGTCAATGAGGCAGCTATATTAAAAAACTTACCATAAATCTCCTATAATAGTCAGCTAAACCTAAAAAGGTGTAAAGGTCAGTTTGAGTCGCAGGTCTAGCCTATTTTTTAACCATTGCAAACTTCTATGGATCCACCATGATCCCTTCACTATAGATAACATAACTAAGAAAAGTATCAATCTTCAACCAAAACTTACACTTTGAGAACTTGGCATATAAATGTTTTTCCTTCTAGGTCTGCAACACAGTACAGAGGTAATCGACATAATCCACCTCACTCTTAAAGTATACCAAAATATTATCTATGAAGACAATGACAAACAAATCTAGAAACTGATGAAAGACCCTATTCATCAAATCCATAAATGTTGCTAGAGTATTAGTCAACCCAAAAAACATAACTAGGAAGTCATAATAACCATATCGGGATCTGAAGGCAGACTTAGGGATATCCATTTCCCTAATATTAAGCTGATGATAACCCAACCTAAGATAAATCTTAGTCAAACACTTCACACCTTGAGGCTGATCAAACAAGTCATTGATCCTAGGAACAAGATACTTATTCTTACAGTAACCTTGTTCAACTGACGGTAATCACTACTCATCAAATGGTAACCATTCTTCTTATGCCCGAACAACACAGAAGCACCTCAAGGAGACACACTAGGACTAATAAAGCCTTTATCTAAGAGATCCTTCAATTGCTTCTTAATCTTCATCAACTCAGTCGGAGACATTCTATAAAGAGGGATAAAGATAGGACAAGTGTCTAAAAACAAGATCAATCCCAAAATCAATTTCCCTATCGGGAGGTACACCGGTAACATCATCAGGGAAAACCTCAGGAAACTCATTAACCTTAAGAATGGATTTTAGAAAAAGATCTTTTGAGCTAGAATCTTTAACCTCGACGTATTGATACAAACACCCTTTGGAAATAAACTTTCGGGCTCTAAGATATGCAATAACCTTTCCTTGGGCACTAAAGAACCTCCTTCACATACAATGACCTGCTTATTAAGGAATTTAAACATGACCTAATGAGTTCGATAATCTGAAGAAGCATAGCACGAATGCAATAAATCCATCCATAATATGACATCAAAATTAACTATATCTAGCTCTATCAAATCCACAAGAGTTTTTCTACCACTAACATATACCACACACCTCTTGTAGACTCTTTTAGCAATCAAAAAATCACTAACTCGGGTAGATTTAGAAAAAAGATAAAAAAATAAACTCAGGACCAGAACCAAAATGCAAAGCCACAAATAGGGTCACAAATGAAAGAGTGGACCATAGATCAAGTAAACAATACACATCATGGGAGAAGATTTTCAACATACTAGTAACAACATCGAGGGATGCCTCAGAATCTTGATAAGATGCAAGAGCATATAAGCAATTCTAGCTAATTCTGATACCAGAAGCAGAAATAGATGCTAAAATAACATCATTTGCTATAGGAATAGATGAAGAGGCAATAGGGACCTTGTAAGACCATACGCCATCCCAGAACGACAGTCACACTGTATATGACAAATTTGACCACAATAAAAACATTTGTTCTTTCCTTCCTCACAGAACCCATGATGCGACCGCCTATAAAATCAATAAGGAGAGTGGGATTGAGATAAATGAGCCCTACTAGCCTGAGATTAGGCATCCTATATTTGAAACCCACCATCATGCTGAGACTGTGTATCACTAAATGACTTTGGGAAAAGAGAACTAGCCATGGAGAAAGAACCAAAACTACCCCACTTATTTTTGGCCACTTACCATAATCTCTATCATTATTCTTAGAAGGCCTAAATTTCATCCCTTGCCTCTCACTAAACTCAGCCTGTTTCCTCTTCTCATCTTCTACCTACTGTATGTACACAATAAATATAGAGATATCCAATTCAAGCTAGCCTTACTTTTAAGGATCAACTCACGAGACAATCCTGAAGCAAACTTTATAATCCTAGAACTCATGCTAGAAACCAACTCTTGAGCATGCCATGATAACTAGTGAAATTTGAAGGAATACTCCTTGAAAGACAACCTACCTTGCCTTAAATTCATTAACTATTTCACTTTCATCTCTCTCAACTCGGGAGAAAAGAATTTGTCCAGAAATGCACTAGAGGAATACTCCCACTGAGATGGCTCAACACCATCACCCCTTACCTGATCAAATTCCTCATACCATTGATATGCCACATCTTTTAGTTGGTAGGCAGTAAACTCCACGCCTCCATATTAGTGGAATGCATAACATAGAAGATCTTTTCTATATCATCTAAAAAACCTTGAGAATCCTTCTCAATCCTAATGCCAGTAAAGGTCAGAGGATTCAACCTCATGAACTGGCCAACCCTTGTAGCCTCAAAATATAGAGTAATAGGAATACCACGCTGAGATTGAGTAGCTACCAACTGTACCAACATATGAATAGACTAGTAAAACTCATCATTTATTACTTCAGCCTAAGGAGTTTGTGAAAAACTAGAGGGAATAGGTGGAACTCTAAGAAAATCAAGAACGGGACCCCTTGATCGGGTCTGAACTTCATTAGTAGAGTATATCCCATCAATATTATCCCTATTTGGGGCATATGAGTTGTTGTGAACTTTAAATTATCGAGGCATGATCTGAAAAGTGAACAAATAGGAATTAGAAAGGATTTTAGGACATTGACTCCACAACTTAAAAATAGATAACAAGAAAGAGAAACTTTAGTAAATGTCTTATAGCCTCTCCATTATGAGTTGACATGCTATGCACCCTTAAAAGAGACTCTACTATACACGGATTTGTAGACTCCGAATTGACTATAAACCTAGGGCTCTAATACCAACTTGACATGATCAAAACTAGGGCCTTGTCATAATGGGCACCTCATGTCCAACAAGGACTAGAGATTATCCCCAATACCCAATACAACTGACATACATATGCCCTGAGTAGGAAGAATCCCAAAAATATAACAAGATAGAGATCATTTACTATGCAATGAATTTAAGATAGGCCTATAACAAAGGCAAACCAAACCAATTCAACCATCCAAACTAAACCAACAAAACTTAAAACAATAACCAAACCCATATCCATTCCATAACATACCCAAATACATAATTTGTCCATACAAAGCCTCTAAACAAACCAAGAATATTCAGTCTGGACATTTCCCCGACCATAGCCAAAACAAATATCCAAGTCTAAACCTATAAAGCATAGTAAAACTCAAAGAAAGAAATTAAGCCTTCCAAAGTATGGAAGATCACTACTTAAAGTCAACACAAGTTGTCCGTGAATCTAAGTGACTTAGTAAGAGGTGTGATAGTATTACCAGTCCCTGAATCACGTAGGGATATAGTGTCCAATAATGGTTAGCAGTTGGAGCACTAGCATATAACTAAAGGATAAGGATAATATAATGCCAACAGTTCAAAAACCAGTGAGCAAATGCACCTAACCAATAAAATATATATATATACATATATATAATGTTGGGATAGGGCACAAGATAAACATAAACTTTGAAAATATTAAACTCGGTTATATAGCATATATGGGCCCAACTCTCCCCCAGCTAGAAGGGCACTATTATGTGTAGCTGCACGAACTAGAGAATATCCATAATCGTAAATACCTATATGTGGGACTCAAAAATCTCAGAATAATCTAGGTGATTTAAGCACCAATTCATATATTAAGTGTGACTTAAACCTCTCATTCATTTGGGGGACTCAAACTACCCGATCACAAAGACACCTGCACGAGCTAGCGCAGTTTCTAGTATTAGTCCTTCGAACTTTCACTTTTATGGCATGGACACACATCTCACTATAAAGCCCAATTAAAACATCCATTATGCAGACACAACCATTAAGCCAACTACTTACCAAGGGATCCCATTAGTATCGTCATACCAATACAACTTGAAAGTATACCACATGCAATTACCATTTTAATTAATTATTCATTTAGGGCTCGAATCCATTATCTAACAATGATATTTATTCAATTCAATGCATTGGGACTCAAACTCGTGGATCCAATTTAAACCACCAAGGTTACAATTCAAATAAATAAATAGCCAACAAGGCCTTTTCCAAACCAATTACCAATAATTCATAATCTTTAGGCCAATGCCTTAGTTCAAAACAAAATTCAACATGTGGCTAGTTTGTTCTCTTAGATATTTTCATGAACACATTAAGGCCATACCATTACCAATACCAAAACCCAAAGATAAAACCATCAATATTAGGGTTAACCATAACCCAATTGTTGAACCACAATTACCTATCACCCACATGTGCAAAATTGTCATTTAAAAAATGTGTAAACACAATTAAAACCAAGAGTAAACAATACTCATCAATATGCCATAAATATCTCAATATTTATTTTCAAAACCAACATTTATGATTCCTAAACAAAGCTTTAAATATATGATTTTCATGAACTAACAATGAGGGAAGAGTCACATGACTTATTTACAAAGATTCACAGAGAGATTTTGGTCTTTAAGACTCTAGATGTACACCTTGAAGAAAACCTAGCCCAATTTCCTTATGAGACTTTAGAGAGAGTTTTTAGAGTGTTTTGATCTACTAAAGTGAGTAATGATCGACCAAAAAGTGTTATAGGATGTGGGGTCTAAAGGGTTTGGGGTGGGAAATATCTAAAGTACCCCCAACTTAAATACTGCAAAACAAATACAAGTGGGTATGGTTTGGGACCTTAACTTCTACCCACATTATATAAATAGTACCCCGAGCTCGTACCCTGGGCAACAAGTTAAGGGCTTGAAACTTTACAATATATGATTTTCCCTACTCTCTCATAGTATCTCCATACAACTCGTGTGGAGTCTAGTCGTACCATGAACAGTAAATGACCAAGAACACACTGTGAAATATTTGACTTGGGTAACTAAGTTGTACCCACAACATACTACTACTAAGCTTAAGTTGTATGATGGCCAGAGAGTTCAAAACCCAGGAAATTTCAAAGGGTAAAACTCAGGCTGTCTCATTATAGAGGGTTGGTAGTGTCATATATGACTTGGAGTTGCCTTCTAGTTTGTGCTCCACTTATCCAGTATTTATGTTTCCATGTAGAGAAAGTGCGTGGGTGATCCTTCACTAGTTGTTACTTTGGATGAGGTGGGAATTTTGGATTCCTTGTCTTATGAGAATGTCTTGGTTGAGATTTTGGATAGACAAGTTCGTCGGTTGTGAACTAACAATGTGGCATCGGTAATGGTTCTTTGGATGAACCAAAAGGTTGAGGAAGATATATGGAAATCTGAGGAGGACATAAAGTCAAAGTACCCATTCGTGTTTCCCATTCTAGATAATCTTACATAAGGTATGTGTATTCTTTGACATCTTTGATTTCTATCTTTGTTAAACAAAATGATGATTTCCTTAGCATCTTTGGTTTCTGTCTTTGTTAAAGGTAAGAGTAGTGGTATGTGGAGTCAAACAATGCTAATAAATTCCTTGTCTTATAATTACATGATGAATGATCCTAAGGGGGAAGTATGTAATGCCTCAGGTTTTTGGTCCACAATTTTTTTTTTGAGTTCTAAGCTTTCTTCCCTAGCAGTGACTCATCTAACGAGTTATAATGTGTCTTTATGGGTCCTATGGACCCAATCATAACCAAATAAAAATTAAGTAGCTAAGTTCTGCTTTGAGTACGAGTGGCTTACTATAAGCCGTAAGGACTTATTACAAGTCATTGGGTGTATATTATAGGATGTCCATTGTTTACCCAATTGGATTTTTTGTTGAATACAACTGGACCCTATGAGTCGTAGGGTCTCATTATGCGTGGCACTAGTTTAGTCGTACGATCAATCGTGTGTGGGGATCTTAGAAACTTCTTGGTTACGACCCAGGGTGAAGAGTCGTAAGGAGTGTCTATGAGTCAATGGTTGACCTGTAGTCAATGGCAATACTTTTTTAACTTTTAAGTTAAGGGCATTCTGGATATTTCCTCTCTTACCCAAATTGAAGGCCATTTCTTATAACCCCTTTAGGGTGTCATTAATACTCAAAAAACAGTCTATGCCTTTTCTCAATCACTCTAAAAGACTCTCTAAATTCCCTCAAGAAAGTTAAGATAGGGGTTTACCAAGTTAGTCATCTAAGGGCTTACTGGCCAATTTCTCTCCAAATTCTTTGGTATTTAAGGTATGTTACTCTTCCCTCATTGTTAATTTGTTAAAATTACATATTTTAAAATATTTTTTATGAGATATTTATGTTGGTTTTATAACAATGGTTGAGGGTTTTGAATTCTTATTGTTGAACAATGTTTTCCCATTATTTATATGTGATTTTTTATGATTTAATTATGGTTTTGAACTTATGGGTGCATGGGTATTGTGAATGAAATAGGGAATTGTGATTTTCCCAAACTTGTGCTTTTTGAAGTGGTTATGACCCCAAACCAATAATGTGAAATTTGTTTTTAATTATGAGAAATATGGAAATTTATAAAATTGCACCAAGCGGGTTGTGAATTTCCCTAAGTGATGTAGTTATTTTGGCATGTTGTTGTTACCTTGAAAATGTCATTTGTATAATGATACCAACAATATATGCCTTATTGTGTATTTTGGTTCAATCAATGGGATTATCTAATAAATGTCTTAATTAGGCTTTAATGGTGGTTGTGTAACTGAGTCATGCAAGTGGTGATCTCAGTTATCAATACTGAAAACCATGTTTTTCGATACAGGGGTCAAAGTTACCTTAGAGGTTTGAGTCCTCCATATTATTATAACGTGATTAGTGAGGTTCGAATCCATCATAAATCGTCACATGATTGGGTGCTTAAGTCACCTTAGTATATGATTAGGAGGTTCAGGTTGACTATGGATATATGGGATTATTCTTCAGTTCGTATGGCTACACACACTAGGGCCTGACCAAGGGGTGAGAGATGGATAGCCCATGTGTACATGTTATGACGGTTAAGCTACAAAATCCAGGCTAAATTTTTAAAGCATGTGTTAAGCCTTGTTCCCTATTTCAACATGTGGAATATATATGCATATGAATTTCATTATGTGCATTATTTTTGAATTATTTTGAACTGTTGACCATGCCATTATTTTAACCTTATCCCTGTGTTTCATACTACTGCTCCAACCGTTAAATGTCTTCGGGCATTGTATCTCTATGCGATGCAGGAATTAGTCTTACTTTTAATCCTTCTTCTTGGTGGTTAGAATTTGGGATCATCTTATGAGTTATCAATAAAGCAGTGAGCTCCCATACATCAAAAATCTATATTTCATGTACTGGTGTCTTACGTCTTAGACTCTTCAGACTTATTTTTGGCTATAGTCGGGGGTATGTCCCGACACTTTATGGATATTCAGGTTTGGTTCTTTAATTAGAATGCTTTGTTTGGATTACTATGGATATTGGGTGGTGTTAGTCGATATTTTGGCTGGTCATTGGTCATCGATTATAGGTATGTTTTGAATTTTCTTAAGCTTATTTAACGGAATCTTGTTATATATTTGGAATTCGTCCGACTTTGGAGGGGATGGTATGTTTCATCTGTTTAGGTGCAGGGGGTGATCTCCGATCTATGTGGGACTTGAGATACTCATCTTGGCAAGGCCCTGGTCTCGGGTCATGAAAAATGATTCATTGATATGGCTTATAAGTATGAGTTTTGGTTCTAGTGTGATAATTGTTGAGGGTATTGATAAAGTGAGTTTCAGTTCAAGTCTGACAATTGTTGATGGTATTGATAATATAAGTTCAGATTTGAGTCAGACGTTGATGGTTACTTATGATGTGATGTAGGATGGATGGATTCTTGGTTATGATATAGTAATCTATAAATTTATGGTTATGTGGTGGTTTACTTAATTGTACTCTCTAGGTTTATGGGGGCCTGCGTTGAGTTATTTAATTTTCCAAACTTATTTTCTTATTTGGGCCAATTTAGTAGTCATAAATTTATGATTGTTATGTTATCATTTCAATTCTATTTTTTTTATGAATGTATAACGATTTTAGAGGTTACTTCTAGGTTTGCCATTTTACCTTGACTTAGCCTATGCTATCCTGCATCTTATCATATTTATATCATAACTTACCTCAGTTGGTCGATGATGCCTACTGATTACCCATGATTTTGTCACTCATACTACACTTCTATACCATTTTGGCATAGATTTGAGTACTAGTTTCCACCACCAATTTAATGATCGTGCATACTTGATTCTGTAAATTTGATGATCTCTTGGTGTCGGAGTTACCCTTTTTCCTTCTATTTATCTATGTCCAGTCTTTTATTTTAGAAATAGACTTTATTTGTCGTTTCAGTATGCATACTTCTTTTACAGTAGCTCTTGTATCGACATTATTGAGTCTTGGGATATTTTTGGGTTTCTAGCCATCTATTAGACCTTGATGACTGTATTATTATTATTATTTGAATCTCTAATTGTGAACTTTTGGCTTATAGGCCATTTTCCACAAATTTAGCCCATCACATCTGGCTCTAGGCTATGGATTGGCTTAACTATGGGTATGATAGAGTAGGTGTCATCATGACTCATAAATTGGGTCATGACACAACTCTTGACCAATTTATTGATCAATGCCCTATCCTCAAATTAGAATCCTGGTTCCTTGGTGGAACATACTCACCAATCTTCTCCTTATAATCATCTTTACATCTCCAGTCACTATCTCTTTTTCTAATTCGACTCCTATATTTGTCCCCATAATAGTTCCAACCTTGGTTTTATTTTCTCGAGCTCCAAGTATCTTGAGTAGACCCTTGGACCTTGTCACAAAAACCCACCAACTCTCTATGTAGATACTTCGCCTCTTCTTGAACATTAGAATCATACAACATCGGTGATTTACCTTGTACACCCACAATATTTACTTCTTCTTGGAATTCATAGTTGTAAATTATTTAGTTAATAGTCTAATTTCTGTCCTCAGCTGTGCAATCTCTTAAGCCCCTATATCATCCATGATTCTTTACTTACTAGAAGCCCCAATACTATGAGTGCTAATATCTCTTTCTCCCTGAGTTTGCAACCCTCGATTGGTAAGAGAGACTCAATCTAAGATTTTTGATGCTACCTCTCAACACAGGCTCATCAAAGATCCACTTGTAATAGTATATGTAATAGCTTGGGCACTGGTATTTAGTTCTCAATAAAATATTTCAAGAAAATTCCTCCTTGAAATTATGTGATTAGGCACCATCATTAAATTTTGCTTAAACCTAAATTATGCCTTATACTATGGTTCATAATGCAAGTACCTACAATCGTAGATATCATCCTTCAATTACAAGATTCTAGTAGGAGGTAAGAATCAGTCTAAGAAATGTTTCTGCAACACGTTCTAACTAGTAATAGACCCATGATACGGTTACCAAACCATAATATTGCTTCACCAGATAGAGAGAATGGGAGCAACTTGAGTTTCAAAGATTTTTTACTTACTCCAGGTATTTTATAAGAAGTGCAGATCCTAATAAAATTCATGATATGTATGTTTGCATCATTATTCGACAAACAAACTAACACACCCTTCAGATTAAGCAACTGAATCTTGCATTTATGATATCAAACTATAACCCTTAGGGAAACTTAGGAGGAATGATAGATCATGTCTCAATAGGCTTAGTAATTCTCAGTTCATCCTCTGGATCATCGTATATTGGTAGGTACTTATAAGTTGGGTGTACTTGATCTCTATCTTTAATAACTCAGTATATTTATATTAGACGATCATCTTCCTGTCTCTATCATTCTTCTTCAACTACATGATTGGTAACCTCATTATCCCTCATTGCATTTCCAGTAACCACATAGTGGTTTATGCAGCTGTCTCTTGAACACCATAAAGAGGTGGGGGAGGAAAGATAATTGGATCATCTCAAATCCCTTTATGTTGAGCTTTACAATCGTGTTCTAATATCCTATTATTCTATCATAGGGTTCTTTTAAGGTATGAATCAAGTGGGGTGAAGGAATTTTATTTATACCTAGTACTGGTCATATGCCGTTGTATGCCCCAAGAAAAATAGTAAATTAAGGGCCCAATAACCTCAAAAAACTTTTTCAATCAATTCGTAACCATATTCCAAGCAACAATGCCAAAATTTAATGTCGCCCAAAACTACACATCCATGAAGTATAATACGGTCGATGTCAAATATAGTTACCCAACAGAGGTTATGGTTGAACCCATAGGGAATAGGAAAAATATATTTTATGAATCTATTGAAGTAGCTTAAAATATGTAGAAAACTAAATGGGGGGGGGGGGTTGCTGTACAAATAGTAAAGTAGCAATAAGTCTTGATCATTTTAGTTGAAATTAATTTGAGAGGAATACTAGGATTGTGTTTTCTATGGCTTCCTAACTCTGTAGACTTACCATGATCAATTTGATTATCTCAATGCTCTACATGAAGAATCTATCAAGCTATCTATCACTACTTATCTTGTGAACGCCTTTGCTGAATTTCACTCTTCACCTTCCGAGTCGTAGAGTGTCACCTTACTAACCCTTATCTTTGATCTCGTTTCAACTATATCCTTTTGGGTGTTAGTTTGATTAGATAAGGGTTGGTAGCCTCAAATAACTATCATAATATTCTTTTCTTAATCTCAACCTCTTTTGTGAAGATGATCTAGAATACAGGCAAGTTCTAAAATTCTACAATAGTTAAGAAAGCACATAAATCGAAGAAGATCACAATATATGCATAAACACTAATTTAGAAAGACCTCACACTTTCTCTACTTTGTGATCTGCCAGGGTTCCTACAACCCTTTAGTAAGGTGGTCTAGCCTTTTATTTTAGCAAGAATATCCATGGAATTCATAAAAGAAAGCATACGATGAATCTCACAATAATTTATGATGATAACCCAAATTCTCAAAATAATAATCAACTAAATAATTAAGAACAAAGGATTCTAAGATCAAAAGTAAAATCTAAGAATCAGTATATATTTTGAATATAAAGAGTGCATAAACTAGTATATGAATATCAAAAGAATAATTATAGAATGCATCAAAACTCTAAAAATCAAAACCAAATAATAGGAAAATTGGGTCAACAACTACTTATGGATCTACTTACAGGTCATAAATGGTACTTATGCCGCATAGGTGGGTGTCTTAAGTGTCAAAAATATAGAAAGCTATAAGATAATACCCACGATATCACTTATAGTGACATAATGGTACTTATACCCCGTAAGTAACCCCATCATAACTCTCAGAAAAATATTGAACTTTTAGAATCTTAGATTTTTCTTTTCTAATATCTACGAAGGGACCTACATTAATCGTAGGTACCACTAACGGGTCGTAAGTAGCCCTGTAAGTGGTGCTCTTATACTTTTTTATTGTCTTTCCTTTTTTTCATCTCCAAAAACCTAGTGTCCCACAAAACAAACACCAAAGTATATGATATCTAACAAAATAGACATAATTACTTGCATATTTTTCAATTTTAAGCATTGAAAGTGACATGAAAGCATAGCACATCACAATGCCTTAAGATGAAAGTCAACTAGCATGGGTTGCTTGTTGTATTTTTTGACTCGGGAGATATCTTTGGCCTTAAAGGTTCATTCTTTGACTAACCAGAGAGTTAGGCTTGATAATTTTAATACCTGGATGTGTTTTGGCATTCATGGAGGCTAGATCTTTTTTATGAAACAAATTCGGGCTCATCAATTTTATGATGTTAGGTTAAAAGTGATTTGGGATAAGGTGTTCACTGTTGAAGCTAAGAAAGCCTCACATGATTCAGATAGTGTTTTCAGGATAAGAGGCCTATTTTTTTTTGTCAAGAGTGGATGATTGGATAAGATTGATTTTACAAAAGTCTCATTATTTTAGGTGTTCTATTCATCCGAGACAACATTATATGTAGGGTGGTATAAGGAAGGATATAGTAGATTTTGTGGTTCATTGCCTATGTTTCCAGTAGGTGAAGGCCAAGCATTTGAGACAGGGTTGTTTACTTCATAGGTTACCCATTCTTGAGTCAAAATGGGAATGGATCACTATGGAGTTCGTAACTAGGTTGCCTTGTACTTTTCATGGTTCTAAGAGTGTTTGGGTCATCATGGATTGGTTAACCAAATCAGCTTATTTTATTTTCGTATAGGTTTCCTTCAATACTGAGAGGTTGGTCCATATCTATATTTGTGAGATAGTATATCTTCATGGTAAGATAATGTCTATCATCTTAGATCAAGGTTTAGTGTTTAGATATCACTTTTGGAAGACTTTTCTAGAGGAGTTGGGTACCCAGGTTGATCTTAGTACAACTTTTCACCCCATACTAAAAGTCAGTCGGAACTAACTATTCATGTTTTGGAGGATATGCTCTGCACTAGTGTGATAGACTTTGGGGGTCAATGAGAGAAACAACTAGATTTGGCAAAGTTTGCATATAATAATAGCTACCATTCTAGTATCGAGGTGGCTTCTTTCAAGGTTTGTATGGTAGGAATTATTGCTATCTAGTTGATAGGTTTGATATTTTAGAGATTACACCTCCGGGTACGTACTTACTTCGTAAGTCCTTGGATAGGGTTTGGGTTATTAAAGGTAGACTTCAAATGGCTCAGAGTAGGCAGAAGTGCTATGAGGATCGTAGACTTTATGCCTTGAGATTTAGTGTTGGTGATCATGTCTTTCTTTATGTTTTCCCATGAAGGGTATGTTGAGGTTTGGGAACAGGGGTAATCTTAGCCCCAAGTGTACTGGACCTTTTGAGATCCTTTAGACAATTGAGGATGTGTCTTATGAGTAAGCATTGAACCCAGATTTGTCAACTGTTCATCTAGTTTTCATGAATCCATGCATCGATGTTACATTCTAGATAAGTCTCATGTCATTCATTGGGATTTGGTCTAGTTAGATGAGTAGTTATCTCTTCTTGATGATCTTGTCTTGTAATACCCCGTACTAATCTATGCTCAATTCAACTCTTAGTTCCATGCTTAAGGTGCTTAAGGCTTGGAATTTTCACCAAGTATTGGGGACTTAGCCATTTTCAAGACTCCTAAACTTTGAGGATTTTCATTCTGGTCTTTCCTACCCCGAGATGTTAAGTTTTGAGTTAATTCATGTTGAGGGATGTAATAAGTATGTCTCAAGAGAGTTCCTAATTTTTCGAACAAGGTTTTGGTCACTAAACCTGTAGGTCACCGCCATAGGCCCACAATGCGACATTAGTCCCGATGGTATGCTAACTACGTCGCGGTGAAAGTGTTGTGTCCACTTCATGATTTATAATTTAATACATTTGTCCTGATCTTTATCCTAGTTTGTGAAGTGCTTATGAGGGGAAAATGTTCATAAGAATCACTTATAACAAAGTTGAGTTGAGAGCCTTTGATTTGTCCAAATTTTGGTGCTCGATCCTACAAGGGTCAGCTTTAAATGTTGATAACTTTTGATATGTATGAAAATTTTCTTCTCAAGACCTACCAAAGTGTAGAAAATTTAATTATCTTTTCAACAATACCAATTTCACCTTTATTTGATACCCGAGCAAAAAGTTATGATCATTTTCGTCAGAAGCAATAAGCCACCGCGATAAGACCGCACCGTGGTGACATAGTTACTTCTAGTATTTTTTGTTTGAATGATTGAGGGATTATTGGTCTTTTCCCTCTCAATGCAATTTTTCATAACACGAATTGGGGCATATTTTAGGTTATTATTGTTCTTCTTCTGTAAATCCCTTTCAACAAACCCCCCCCCCCTTTTCGTAAGAACAAAAATTCAATTCTTTTCTCCCAAAGAAATCAAGATAAAGTTCCCAGATCAAATAACCTTTTAGAAAGCATCAAGATTGGTGTTTCTCTTCCAAGATTAAGGGTTTAAGGTATGTGGGAGTTCATCCACGGGTCCCCTTAAATGTATGGAGACCAAGAACCCTTTTTGATTTAATTTATGAGTTTAACATGTTTCAAGTTGAATTATCTCCATGAATATCTTGTTGATTTCAATTACGAGTCATGGTTTCATGTGTTTTCAAGTAGATTGAGTCATATTATATTTAAGTATTAAAATTTCCATACTATGTTTAATTGATTTTGGGATGAATCCCTAAGTTATGAATTTGGTCATTTCGTTCTATTGTCTTCCCACGTTTTAGACTTACCCATGTTCAAGTTCATGATTCCTAAGTGTTTGATGAAATAACTATGCTTTTGAGTTTTTGAACCATGATTCAATCCCAAAGTTTTAAACTTTAATATTGTATTTTATACTCATTCAGTGCTGGTGGGTTATGAACACCTAAAACCTATGTGATTTACATAAATTCAAATTTTAAAGTATTCAGTCACTTAATCCATGAATCTTATCTGTATACTAAGACTTCCATATTCATGATCAACATTATCAGTTTATGTGTTATTAATTACCCCAGAATCTGTATGCACTGCTATTTTTAGAATACCATGTCTTGAGCTTATCAGTTATTAGTTAACAGTGCATGCACCGGTTAGTATTCTAGTGTCATTCAATTAGGGATAGGATTTACCACGAAGTGAACCCAGGGATGGGGTCATTCCTGCCTGTTTAGGGTTTGATCCTTAGTAGCAATCCCTACATTATAGAAATACGTAGCTTTGGTTTAAGATGTCTTCATTCTAGTTTAGGGTTTGCACTTTAGTCCTTCGGGATATTAGTTTAGTGGATCTACACAGCCAGTGTTAGTACCCTTCTAACTGTACAGCCTTTAAAATATTCAGTTTTACAGCTTTCAGTCATTTAGATTTTAGATTTATCTCAGTAACATAATAACTATACACTTAGTCTTGCATTCTTACATATTATAGTTTCCATCACGTAGTTTTAAACCTAGTATTCATACAATACCTATGTTTTACTATTTTCCAACTTTAGTTCTACTTTTATTATAAATGTAAAGTTTAAGGAACTAAGTGTAGCGATTCACCAGCTTATCAAATTATAATTATTATGCATGTTTTAAGTTATTTTAGCTTTCAGTTTATTTTCATCTCTTGGTGAGTCTACCTACACTTAGCATGCATGTTTTAAGATTACGTATGGAATCAGGGTTATTTATTGCATTCGCCCCTGCTTACTCAGTACATTCCAAAAGTACTGATCCATATATACGTCTATGTGGATACATTGTTTCATGTTGTAGGTACTATTTATATTCCACATGTCATGATCAGACAGTTCTAGATTCCATGTCAGCAAGTGATAAGTTCTCCTATTTTGAGGAATTCAGTTACATGTTGTTCATGTACTTTACCTTATTATTCATTTGTATTGATTAGTGGTAGATGAAGGCATATCCCAACTATCTATAGTAAGTATAGTAGAAGCTTCATCGATATCAGTCAGAGTCAGCCATGTAATTTTTGTTCACTCTTCAATTTTTATCAGATTGTAAATTGTATCAGTATTCTATTTTTCCTAGATTTTTTCATGATTATATTTCCACATAATAGAACTAGCTATTTAATATATTATAAATCAGTTACTCAATAGTATGTCAGTTCATGGGTTAGCTTGGGATCGCTTGTGGTTCTAAGAACCATATTATAGCTAAGAGGTAGTCTCGGCTCATTACAAACTTTGTATCAAAGCCCATAGTTTAAGTGTCTTAGGGTGTCTATTAATCCATGTCTAGTAGAGTCTTGTAGAACAGTATGGAGAAATCTATACTTTTCTATGAGAGGCTATAGGGCATTTAAGAAAAGTTTCCCTTCTTTTATATCTAAGATCGTACAGTAGAAGTTTTCTCTAAGGAACTTATGCAGACTTTTACATTAATCCATTCATTCCATCTCTACCTTATTCTTAAGGCAATAAAAATAGCTAGCTTAAATCCTTACCAACATAGTTTTCTCAGAGAGTCCCCACAGACAGTTATTGGATTGTATATAGGCTCAAAAGTATTACATCAGGGCCTTTATGAATGATTTCATTTAAATTCATGAAAAATTATGCATTGAGCCGAATTAGATGTGTTTGTAGATCCCTTTATGATAGCAGGTGACCTAGAGTTAAAAACATGAACCTAGAAGTTTAGTAGCAATAAAGCGGGATAGTGTTTATCTTACCAGATTATGTATTATTGTAGCTAGTTATATGAAGGGTGAATTAGTAGGCTTGAAATAGTGTATGCAAGAATTTAAGTTTATTGATTTGTAATTATTTGATATTGATGTTGGGTATGTTGGTGTAGTGGTAATTATCAGGTTTAGATGTGATGTTAGTAGGTTATGAAAAAATTTAGTATGGTTCATTTAAGGTTTGGGGATGTCCATATTAAGTGTTAAATCTAAGTTTGAATCTTGGAAGATTGAGCTAATAGAAAGAAGAGTTAAAGCTCTAGATGCTGTGAACTAAGGGTATGGTGATACTCATAAAGATTCTAAGTTAGTATGTGTCTAAGATATTATATGATGAATATTGAAGGTATAGCAAGTTAAGCGTTGTATCTAATAAGGAAATACTAGCAGCTGGTTTTACACTTTTAGGTGTTGTCTTTGAGGTTGAGTTTATTTTTTATGTGTATTATTATATCTCAAAATCTAGAGTAAAGTGATTGCATTTCATTTTATAGATTTTAAAGGGGTTTACTAACTTAGAATGATGGCTTAAGACTAAGGGAGAGATGATAGAACAAGTAACCAAGTCAGGCTCTTAGATTCGAATAGTAATGCCAATATGTTGTAGAACATCAGCAAGGGAGAAAGATACCTGACCCATTCATATCTCAATGCAAATTTTTGTACTTCAGTCCTCATGATATATACCTATGAATTACATGTCAGCTCCATGATCATAACTCATATTCATGCACTTTCGGATCATAACTCATATTCATGCACTTTCTATCGAATCATATACGCTTTTAATTCCTAGTATAAGGAGTTCTAGTTCACTCAGCAGTACGAATCATGTTCCATGAATTTATGAACTCCAAACTCAGGCCATGCAGCTCATGACTCATGTACTCATGATTTACAATATGCTCAATTCCCATAACTCATGGCTTTTAATGTCTAGCGAAATTCAAATTATGTCATATGTGTCCTCAGTTTTAATCTCTTTAATGAATTCATGCTTTTATGGGTGTTTGATTAGAAGTTTATATGTGATTATGAAGATAAGCTTGAATGTTATGTTGGTGTATAAGTGATGAATGGATTGTGCGTTAGTGAATTCCCAGTAAGAGGTTGAATGTAGTTGTAGAAGTTGTACTAAGAATTATTCATAAGATGAAAGTTGTGAGAACACATGGGGCATTAAATTCATTGTTTAGACTAGTGTTATGGTGTGATATATTGTACCTTGTGATTTTCAGTTAGGCTTTATCATGGTGAGAAAATTTAGTTCAGTTCAGACTTAAGTAATGGAGTTATTAATGCCCATGTAAGAATTATAAAAGGAATCAAATGAGCCTGATATTTGAGAGGAAAAACATTGTTAAGGGAGCGCTTGAGAAGTGTGGCTAATCTTAAAAGTTAGCAGTTGCATTGACTAAGGCCTAGTGATTCTATCCTTGCTTATGTTTAATAGGCCTATGTTCCATGTTATAGACTGATAGTTATACTAAGATTCCTTACTCAAATATCCTACTCAGATCATGCCTAAGATCTATTGCTCCCTAATGTTATTAGAACTTCTTACAAATAGTATTGAAGAAATACACCAGTTGAGTGTATGATTTTAGTTTAATTCAGTCAGTATAACCAACAATTTAGTATAGCAGTCATATAGATAAGTTCCTATTATTTTACATTTTTCCATCTAGTCTTACTATCCGGAGTTTCATGAACATGGCCATTCCATGATGTAAAATATTACATCCATGCAAATTACGAATTAAGCTCAGTTCATGCATCATGCATCAGTTTCATATTCTAGATATTCAGTTGTGACTCAGTTCGTAAGTGTCCTATGCATCATCTTAGTCTTTCCTTAGTATTTTAGCCAAGTCAGTATCTTTTGAGGAACGAAGATTCCCAAGGGGAGATATTATAATACCATAAGTTTTCATGTCTTAAACCTCTCAACTTTTTTATGCGAAACTAGATCCACCCTGAGGTAATGGTTACTCATAAGTTGACTCTTTCATTTCTATCTGATCTTTATAACCATTCTTATGTCATTACATGTATTTACAAAATCAGTCTATTCATGTATCATGCTCACACTCAATTATGCACTAAGGTTCCAAGTCATGCATATTCAGTATATGATCTCAGTTACCTCAGTACAGTACTCTAAATCTAACCAATCTCATTATAGGATGAATGTTCCCAAGGGGGAGATATTTTAATAACCTGTACTAATCTTAGCTCGATTCAACTCTTAGTTGCATTATTAAGGGGCTTAAGGCTTGAAATTTTCACTAAGTGTTGGACTTAGCCATTTTCAAGACCCCTAAACTTTGAGGATTTGCATTCTGGTCTTCTCAACCTGAAGACATTAATTTTTTAGTTAATTCAAGTTTAAGGATGTAATAATTATGTGTCGGTGGAGTTTTGGATTTTTCAGACAAGGTTTGGGACATGTATGGATCACAAAACCAGTGGGTCACCGCGATAGGCCCGCGATGCAGCACTAGTCCTGATCGTATGCTAACCATGTCGTGGTGAAGAAGTTATTCCCATTTCTTGATTTATAATTGAATATATGTGTCATGATATTTATCCTTGTGTGTGAAGTTCTTATGACGTGAAAATTTTTTATAGGAGTCACATAGAATAAAGAAGAGCTGAGAGCCTTTGATTCGTCAAAAGTTTGATGTTCAATCCTATAAGGGTAAACTTTTAATGTGTATAACTTTTGAAATATATGAAATTTTTTTGCTTAAGAACTACTAAATTGTATAAAGTTGAATTAGCTTTTCAGTGATACCAATTTTGCCTTAATCCAACACCCGAGCGAAAAGTTATGATCATTTTTGTTAGAACCAATAAGCCATCGTGATAAAACCATGTCATGGTGACATAGTTGTATCCAGTATTTTTGGTTTAAATGTTCCCCCTAAACCCAATCGTTCATGATACAATTTGGGGAATATTTTAGGTCATTATTGGCCTTCTTCTATAAATCCCTCTCAAGAAAAACCCTCTCTTTTCCCCAAGAACAAAAATTCAATTCCTTTCTCCCCAAGAAATAAAGAATTCAAGTTCCCAAATCCAAGAAACTTCATGAAATCATAAATATTGGTGTTTTTCATCTATGATTAAGGGTTTAAGGTATGAGGAAGTTCATCCATGGTTCCCCTTTCACCCATGGAGCCCAAGAACCCTTTTTGATTTTAAATTATGAGTTTTATATGTTTCAAGTTGAATTATCTCCATGAATATCTTGTTGATTTCAGTTAAGAGTTATGGTTTCATGTATTTTCAAGTAAAATGATTCATATCATATTTGAGTATTGAAATTCATACTATGTTCAGTTGATTTCAGGATGAATCCCCAAGTTATGAATTTAGCCATGTTATTCTATTGTCTTCCCATGTTCAAGTTCATGATCGGTAAGTGTTTGATGAAATGTCTATGCTTTTGAGTCTTTGAACCATGATTCAATATCAAACTTTTAAGCTTTAATATTGTATTTTATACTTATTTAGTGATGGTGGGTTATAAACACCTGATACCTATGTGATTTACATAAATTCAGCTTTTCAAGTATCCCGCAGTTAATCTATGAATCTTATCAGTATACTCAGATATCCATATTCATGATGAGCATTATCAATTTATGTGTTATTCATTACCCTAGGATCCGTATGCACTATTATTTTCAGAATACCATGACCTGAGCTTATCATTTATTAGTTTACAATGCATGAACCAGCAAGTATTCTAGTGTTATTCACTTGGGAGTGGGAGTTAGCACCGATTAAACCCAGGGATGGGGGCATTCTTGCCAGTTATAGAACTACGTCTTCAGCATAGGTTTAAAATTTCTTCCTGCTAGTTTAGGGTTGATAGTTTAGTCCTTTGAGACATAAGTTTAGTGGATCCACATAGCCTGTGTTAGTATCCATGGCATGATACTAACACCCTTCCAACTGGGGTTACAGATTAGACCTTAATTAGCTCAGATTGGGGCATGTTAGTTTCATGATCTCTCCCACAGTCTCAGTCAGTTTTAGTGTAATTTCAGTTCAGGTTTTCTTGACTAAGTGTACAAACTTTCAGATATTTTGTATTACAGCTTTCAATCTTTCAGGTTTTAGATTTATCTTAGTAACATAACAGATATACACTTGTTCTTGCATTCTTAGATATTACAGATTCCAATACACAGTTTCAGACCTAGTATTCATACAGCACCCATGTTTTACTATTTTCTAGGTTAATTTCTACTTATATTATAATAGTAAAGCTTTAAGGAACTAAGTGTAGTGATTCACCAGATTATCAGATTATATTTGTTATGCATGTTTTAAGATATTTCAGCATTCAGTTTATTTATGTCTTTTGGTGAGTTTACTTATATGTACCATGAATGTTTTAAGATTAAGTACGAAATTAGTTTTACTTATTCATTCACCACCACTTACTCAGTACATTAAAAAAGTACTGATCAACATATACGACTGTGTGGCTCTATTATTTCATAATATGGGTACCAGCTGTAGTCCAAACATCATAATCAGATAGTTGCAGTTTCCAATCTAGTAGGTATTGAGTTCTTCTATTCTGGGGACTTCAGTCAGATATTGTTCATGTACGTTACCTTATTATTCATTTGTATCGATTAGTGGTAGTTGGAGGCATATCCCAGATATCTATAGTCAGTATAGTAGAGGCTTCATAGATGTCAATCCGAGTCAGTCATGTAATTTCAGTTCTCTCTTACGTTTTTATCAGATTATAAACTTTATCAATATTATATTTTTCCCAAATTTTATAATGATTATATTATTGCATAGTGGAACTAGCTATTTAATACATTTAAAATTAGTTTCTCAACAGTATGCCAGTTCATGGGTTAGCTTCGGATCACTTCTGGTTCCAAGCACCGTGTTACGACTAGGGGGCGGTCTCGGGTCGTGATAGGTTTACATTAAACAAAGGATGTTAGATGGTTGTTCTCTAGAGACATTACAATAGTTATGGTGTAGTGGAGGCATCAACTTATAGATGAGGCTACTTAGAAGATCGAGTCTGATATGCATAGTAGTTATCCCTAGCTTTTTGTGGTTTCGGGTATTTTCCTTGCCTTTATATCAAGGACGAATAAGCTACTTAGTGGTGGATGATGTAATGACCTAACTTTTGGTGATTTGTGTGTAATAGTTATTTTTGTTTGATTTGATAATGTTACCTCTTCCCATGGTCGCATTGTGGTACTTCTAGGGTGTGGGGATGATTGAAATGGTTCCCAATGCTTTTAGATGTGACTTGTGCAAGTTTGTGGTTGTTGGTGGCTTAAGAAGTCTTATAGTTGATGTTAGTCGACATTTATTGATCTACATATTGGATGGCAAAATGGACTACACCAGCTGATCCAGAACATTGATTTTAGGTTAGTAACATTGTTAGTGTGGTCTTATGGCCTTTATATCTCATTTTGACACTCGGTTTGGAAATTTTTGAAATTGGGTTTCGGGGGTCAAATCTATAAAAATGATATTTTTTCAAATATATGATATCGCCATTGAGTCTGGAGCATCAAATAAGATAGAGTAGCATAGTTTGTTGTCATGCTTGAAATTACAAATTAATCTCGAGGGTCAGCAGAGACTTAGAATTCTTCAAGTCTCCAATTTCTGCACCACGCAGATAGTGCACCAGCTTAAGCGACATTTTTGTCACATAAGCAACCCAGCTGAGTAGCTGGGATGTCTCTTACACAAATTTTGTGTCACGTATGCGATCGTCGCTTAAGAGACAATAGGATAACTTATACGACAACTGCTAACAGGGAAAGTATCGCGCAAGAGACACCTGTTCGCTTAAGAGATAGTCTCTTAAGCGACTCGGTGATCGCTTAAGCGATGTTTGGGTCATTTATATACCCCATTTTTGCAACTTTTACACTATTTTTAAGATTTAGAGCCTGGGATTGGATATTTGAGCATTTTCTTCCATTTCTAAGCTTGGGTAAACTCCAAAACTCCTATTTCAACTACTTTTCTTTGATTTTATCTGTCAGATCTTGTTTAATGTTGATTTAAAGGTTGAATTTGGGGATTTTATCCTGGAAGGCCCAAATCTTTATTTCTTCAATTCAAACCCCAATTTCACTTCATTTTTAATTAGGCTTTCTCCTATGAGTTCTTTTAATCTTTGGACATATGTTTTTGTACAAAAATTCTAGTTTACCTTTCTTTTTTGAAAATCCATTTTGGGGGTCCGTTTGACCTCGAATTGAAAGTGAGTAATATGGGTATCATTGACTTTTTTGATGCATAAATTCTGTATTTGCATGTTTTAGTTGATTTCAAGTCTTTTTGAGAGGGAGAAGCTTGGGTTGAAGGTTCTTTGGACCAATTTTTGTCATTTGAGGCTGGTTATATCTTAATCTTCTTCAGACAAAGCTGAGTAGTTAACATTGGAACAAAAATTATGTTAAGGGTTTAGGAACTAATCATTAAAATGACTATAATTATCACGTTGTGCTAATGTGGGGGCCTATAATGTTGTTAATTTGTGGTTTTGAGATATTATTCCTTTATGCGTGATCGTGTGAGGTCTTATATGATACTGTTTGCCTTGTGTATATGATGTTAGTTATGTCATGTTTGGCAAAAAAGCCTACTGTGGTATCAATCGTACATTATGATGTATTTATTCTATTGGCATATAAATTATGTTGCATTTCATGGGTGGTTTGAATATTGAGTGGAGTTTGGCTCACGTGATTGGTATATTGGTTGATACAGAAATTCTTATTTTAGTTGGTCGTGAGCATTACATACTTATATAATATACATTCATGAAACATTAGTACCACCATGGAAATTCGGGAAACACTAGCTTTTTCTAATAGAAAATGTGACATATTTAAAACCTTCTATAGATGGATGTGCTAGAGAGGAGATATAAATATGGTATTGTATATCAATTTTATATAGGTTGATGAATCACCAACATTTCCTACCTCGGGAGTTCAACTCCATAAGTGTATAAGGAGGTCATGCGATGACCTCGTGCATCACATCATTATCATCATTATCACTATTGTATTTTATTATATATATTATGCTTTCTTTATCTGTTGTATCGTCCTTGATATTATATTTGTCTATTTGTATTACATTCTTCATACCTGTATGTGTGATATCCCAATACTTGTGTATCCTTTTTGTATTTGCGTGTTATATATATTAATATTGTAGAACTGTTAGTGGAGATGGTGTGGGCTACCATTTGGGATATTTTTTTGATTAGATATGAAGTTCCCCTAGTGTTTACTTTGTATGCTTTATTTTTTACTTTACTTAGTCAGTCTATGATACCTACTGAGTACAAGTAGACCGTACTCACTCTTATTACAATCTCTCGGTGTAAATCTAGGTTTGAGGCACCTCATGAAAATTGATTTATGCAGTACTTGGATCCGATTTGAGGTAGCAATTGATCTATGCATCCAGAGCTGATTTCTACCTTTCCTTATATAGACTATATCTTATTTGTATTCAAAGGCAAAGTTTTGTTCCTTCTTTGGGATATCTTGTGAATTTTTGAACTCGAGTTGTACTAGTTATTCTTACACTCTGAGACCAGATTTTAGGATTATTGTATGGTATCCTTGGTTTATTTCTCTTCTTTTATTATATGCATGTAGTTTGGTTTAATTTTAGAAGCGTCGCCTTGGGTATTAGTGTTATTCTACTTGTATATCACTTTAGGTGATAGGCAAACTTGTCAAGGTTTCTCCACAAAATATTCCATCAAGACCCATGGTTTTTGGGTCATGACATGGATATTGCTCGATTGATAGCCCATGCTAAAAAGATTAAGGCTGAGAAATTGAAGGAACAAGAAATAAAGACTAAAAGGTCTAGGATTGAACATTATGAGAGTGCCAGTACAAGTTTAGAGGGAGAAATCATTCTTAGTTTCAAAGTCGTTTGTCAGCACCCATACCATCTTCAGTCAGTGCCACCACACCTAGGACTAAGTAAGAGAAATAAGGTAGGGCTATGTCTTTAAGATTTGTGGATAGAATTTCTAGGGGAAGAACTAATACATGTACAAAAAGTGTGGTAGAAATCATCTAAGTAAGTGCATGATGGGGAGAGATAGTTATTATCGTTATGGTAAGATAGTCTATAGGATCAAAAAATATCCTTTCACTAAGCAGAGAAATAGGGATGCCCGGTATCAAGCCCAGCCCATTACTTCAGCAGGTCAGTCAAGCCTCCCTACTACATAGTAGTGTGCATTATTTAGTACTGATGGCGATCAGTGTTAGAATTATTTTTATGCTTTACCTTCTCGTAATGAGCAGGAGAGAGCCTTAGATGTAGTCACTGATATACTTTATGTCTTTCATCATGATATTTATATGTTCTTTGATCCAGGGTCAATCCTCTATTTTGTAACCCTATTAATTGTTGTGAACTTTGGTGTAAGTCCTAAGAGTCTTTCTGAACCTTTTCCAGTTTCCACTTTTATTGGTGAGTTAGTTATTTTTATGAGTATACAGAAAGTGCCCTATTACATTCCTCCATAAGGTCACTTTGGATGATTTATTCAAACTAGAGATGATAGATTTTGATGTCATTCTTAGTATGGATTGACTCCATTTATTCTATGTCTCGGCTAATTGTCTCACTCGAGTGGTGAAATTTTAGTTTTCTAATGGGTCAGTCCTTAAACAGGAGGATAGTTCACTGACTTCGAGAATAGTTTCATCTCCTATCTTAAAGACAAAAAGTTAATCTCTAAAATATGTGTATATCACCTGATTTGGGTTAAAGATACTAAGTTTGAGACATAAACCCTTTAGTCAGTTCATATAGTCAATGAGTTTCCTGAAGTCTTCCTAGAGGATCTACATGGTTACCTCCCGATAGAGTTATCCAATTCAGGATTGATCTCCTTCCAAATACCTAGCCCATCTTTATTCCTTCCTTTAGGATGATTCTGGCTGAACTTATAGAGTTAAAGCAACAACTTAAGGACCTCTTAGAAAAAGGGTTCATCAGACATTGTGTTTCTCCGTAGGGTGCTGTAATATATTTGTAAACAAAAAAGATGGTACTCTCAGAATGTGTATAGACTACAGATAGTTAAATAAGGTCACCTTAAGAATGAGTACTCTTTCCCTAGAGCCGGTGACTTATTTGACCAACTTCAGGGTGCTCGTTGATTTTCAAAAATTGATCTTAGATTGAGATATCATCAGTTGAAGGTTAGAGAATATGACATTCCGACGACTAGTTTTAGAAGGTATGGTCACTTTGAGTTTATGGTTACATCTTTTAGGCTAACAAATGCTCCTACAGATTTATGGACATGATGAACAAGTTTTTCAATTAGTATCTCGACATGTTCGTCATTGTCTTCATTGATGACATACTTATGCATTCTTAAAGTGTGGTAAAGCATGCATAATATTTGAGGATAGTATTGCATACCCTCATAGATCGCCAATTCTATCGAAATTCAATAAGTATGAATGGTTGGAATCGGTTACTTTTTTGGGGCATGTTATTTTGGGTGAAGGTATTCATGTAGACCCTCAAAAAATAGATGTAGTGAGGAGCTTGTCTAGACCGATTAATCCATCCAATATTAGGAGTTATCTGGGTCTAGATGGGTAGTATAGGAGATTTATTAAGGGTTTTTCGTCAATAGTGCACCATTGACCAAGTAACACAAAAGAAGGTAAAATTCCAATTGTCAGACAAATATAAGAAATTTTTTTAAGAGTTGAAGGATAGATTAACTTTAGCACTGGTAATAGCTTTTCCAGATAGGTTAGATGGATTTGTAGTGTACTTTGATGCCTCAAAAGTTAGGTTAGGTTGTGTTTTGATGTAATATAGAAGAGTGATATATTGTGCCTCCATACAACTTAAATATTATTAAAGATTATCTATCTCATGATTTGGAATAAGTAGTTTTGGTGTTCACCTTGAAAATTTTAAGTCATTATTTATATGGTGTACATGTGGATATTTTCGTTGATCATAAGAGTCTCCAATACTTGTTCATGCAAAAGGATTTAAATCTTTGTTAAAGAAGATGGTTCGAGTTTCTAAAGGATTATGACATGAATGTGCTCTACCATCCGGGTAAGACAAATGTGGTAGCTAATGCTTTGAGAAGGTTGTGTATGGGTAGTGTTGCCCATGTGGAAAATAATAAGAAAGAGTTAGCAAAAGATGTGCACAGATTAGCTCGATTGAGAGTTTGGTTTCATGACACAAATGATGGTGGTTTAATGGTTCAGAATAGCACAAAGTCATTCTTAGTAGTTGAAGTGAAAGGGAAACAACATGATGATCCTATACTTCTAGTTAATGAATGTAGTTAATCAATATCAGGTTGAAGTTTTCTCCTAAATGGGAGATGATGTCCTTCTCTATTAGGGTGTAATACCCCATATTTTTTCCTAGCAAATTTCATCTCAAGAATGCCTAGTATTAGCTTCTAAATTGAATGTTGGTTAATCCATGAGGAAATCTCAAGATTTTCCCTATTTGTCGTGTGGGAAATTCAATAAGCTTTCCATTGATATAAGATTCGTCCAAATCCAAAAACCGAGTCAGAAGTTATGACTTTTTAAAGTTGCCATGGTAAAACAGTACCATAAAGGGGAAATGGCATTTGGCAAATTCTAGTAGGGATCCGCAATTATGGTGCGTCGCGCCAGGGCCCAAATTTGGAATTATCCATTTTCCAGTGTCTCAACACGATTTCCCCCACGTCGTGCCAAAATTCCAGGTCACAAAGGAAGTGGTAATGCGATGACCCCACATCGCGCCATCCCTCAATTTTCAAATTTTCAAAATCCAGTGACACGGCGCGATATTGCCGCGTCACGCCAAGGGTCCAATTAGGGAAATTTTCACTGAAATTAAATGATGCGTCCAGGGTTAAAAAGGTCAACTTCCCACCCCTATTTAATCCCTTTAACATGTGATTAAGCTACTTTTCACAAAAAAATATACTAGTTTCTCTCAAGTTTCTCTCAAGAACAAGCTAGGGTTTTCATAGAAGATCCAATTTCAAGAAAGTTTCACCGTCAATCTTCACGAAATCATGAACTAAGGTATGCATAGTGTTCATTCATGGAATCCTTTCATCCATGAAGCCCAAGAATCCCATTTCTAAATTCAAGTTTATGGATTTTCTTATGAATTTCATGATTGGGCTACTGTTGTTCATGTGGATAGTGAGAAATTGAATTCTACTTCATGTTGGGTGATAAATTCTATGTGGGTTACATTATTATAGATATAGATTCATGCAAACCTATGATTAAACCCTTTAATGATGAAATTAGAATTGAACCACGTTGTTTAACTATTGTACAATGATTTTTACATGTACCATGCCTATAATATGTTTGATTAAATGTCTAGATGAAGGACAAGTGTCTAACTAGCATGATACCATGAAATCTCCATGTATGTACAAGTTATGCCTATTATATGTTTTGATGAAATGCTTCTATAAATGAATTATGGATTATGATGTTAAAAATATGTTCAAGTAAGTTATGCTTGGTATGTTTCCTTCCATCGAGTCCTGGGGGTAATCGTACCCAAAACATTAGTTATATGCCTAGAGCCATGCCATATTTTCACAATACTCTCTGCCATGCTATGATCCTTAGACTTCAAACAGTGTTATAACTCAGAAAATCTCGATGATCTCATGAACTCAGTCAGTTGTCAGATATCTGTAGTATTCCATCAGTCAAAAAAATTCAGTAACTCGGCCCATATTCAGTTCAGTAAATGATGTTCAGAGTCTATTCAGATGGGAGTAGGAATTATCACCGAGTGAACCCAAGGATGGGAACACACACTATCAGATGAGGTTGTGATTCTTAAAAGTCATCCTTGAAATCCATAACTATGTAGCCAACAGAGATTGAGACATCAACAATGTGCGATGAGGGTTGATGAGGTGGATAAGCATTGTCAGATAAGGGCCCTACCATTCTCTTATAGAGGACACTATCAAATAAGGGTCGCCAACAGCTTGTCCTTACCGGTGGCATGGTATTGACACCCTTCCAATTGGGGTTACAGATTGGACCCCAACTCAGCCATAATGGCATATCAGGGGCACATTAGTTAGATAACTACTTCCCACAGTTTCATGTTACAGAATCAGGACTGTCAGATATAGTCAATCAGTATCAGTAATAGAACTCAAATAGTTCTTTAGATTTCAGGACTGCCAGATACAGTACGGAACTCAGATAGTTCCTTTAGATTCAAGACTATTGGATACAGTCACTCATTTTATCAGTTATATTCAGATTCAGTAATCATGTTATCATATTATTAGTGTCAGTTGTTATGTCTCATGCATGTATTCTCATGCTCATGATAGTTAGTCAGTATTATTATTGTTCATGCATATGAACCCTATGTATTCAGCATACCTCACGTGCATACCAGTATATTCAAAGTACTAAAGCATTTGTACTATGGTGTCTTATACTATAGGTTCAAAGACATGAGCTCCAGAGCAACAGTAGATTGCAGATATCCGCATACAGAGTTAAAAGTGAGTCCTTATCTTTCGAGGACATGATTATTTCCCAATTATCTGATTAATTAGTTTATTAGTTGGAGTTAGTTGGGGATCTATCCCATCAACTTCTTACTCAGAAAGTTTATCCATTTAGAGGCTTTCTAGACTATCATGTTTCAAACTTTAGTATGTTCAGTTTTGATTTGGATATTCAATTACCGCACACAAATGTTATATCATTCAGGTCATGTTTAGTATTGAACCTTATGGCCTTTCAGTTCATGTTTTCACATTATAAAGTATTTTATGCAGTATACATGTACATTTATCAGTCATAGGTTAGCTTATGGTCCTTCGAGGTCATGAGCACCATGTAGCATTCTGAGTACCAGATTTGGGGCATTACAATCTTGGTATCAGATTCTAAGGTTCAATAGAGTCCTAGAAAGTATGAAAGCCGCATCTAGTAGAGTATTGTATTTATGTCGTGCCATTGAGGATAATCTCTAGTCAATCTCTCAGTCTAATCTATTTCCCTCTTTCTTCTACAGAACATGCCTCCTAAAAGAAGAAACGAAAATCAGTCAGCCCCCAGTCCGAAGATCCTTTGGGCGATCATGTTTCTCATGCATAGTTCAGAGGCATTCACTACTCTTTCTCAATCAGTTGCTACTTAAAATAAATGGACAGCAGTCATTCCAGCCAACCCAGTGGCCAACTCAGCCGTAACTAGGATTTAGGACTTTACCTAAATAAATCCTTCATTCTTCCTCAGGTC
Source organism: Capsicum annuum (assembly GCF_002878395.1). Lineage (NCBI taxonomy): Eukaryota > Viridiplantae > Streptophyta > Magnoliopsida > Solanales > Solanaceae > Capsicum > Capsicum annuum. The sequence continues at coordinate 52,975 of NW_025893086.1, forward strand.
TAAGGTTTAGAAGGTGACAAACATCATGGGGGTGACTACTATTGAAAGTACTGAGCTAGCTGCATATCAGTTGCAGGATATGGCTCATACTTGGTTCAAACTGTGGAAGTTAGAGAGGTCAGATGATGCAGGTCCTACAGAGTGGAAGGTATTTGTCGCTACATTCTTATACAAATTCTTTCCCCAAGAGCTTAAAGAGGCTAAGGTTCTAGAAGTCACAACCTCAGGTAGGGAAATAAGATTGTGAAAGAGTATTCTCTTAAGTTTACTCAATTAGCCAGATATGCCCCTCATTTGGTTGCAGACAGCAGAACCAAGATGAGTAAGTTCGCTTCAAGGGTAAATAATAGCGTGGTAAATGAGTGTAGGTCTGCCATGATGAACAGTGACATGACTTTAGCTAAGCTTATGACTCATGCCCAACAGATAGAGGAGCATAAGATTAAGAAGATGGAGAAGCAGAATAAGAGAGTAAAGACAGGTAGTTTCAATTTTGCTCAACCTAAATCAGAAAGAGGAAACCGTTCCCAGTTTCATCCTAAGTCATTAGTTCTAACCCCTTTTTCAGCCAGTGCTCCAGTTCCTAAGTTCAGGAAGGGTAACAGAGATAGAGCACTAGGATCTAAATCTTAGGTCAGTGTTAGCAATGCTAGAACTAATCCCCTTTCTCACACTTGTGGTAAGAACCACAAGGGTGCTTGCAGAGCTAGTAGAGATGCCTGTTTTAGTTGTGGTAATCCAGGCCATAGATTCAGAAACTACCCTCAGTTAGGTTATCAGAGTCATTTCCGCTCCTCAGCTCAGTTCGGTCGCCCAATTCAGTAGGGTGCCACCTCCAGTGCTACTAGTGGGCAACACCCAAATCATCTCTATGCTCTTCAGTCCTAACAAGATTAGGAAAATTCTCCAGATGTAGATAGTGGTATGTTACACATCTTTTATGTACATGTTTATGCTTTTCTAAATCCAGGAGCTTCTTTGTCTTTTATTACTCCCTATGTAGCAGGAGATTTTGGAATTAGTCCCGAAATCCTAGCAGAGCCCTTTTTAGTCCCTACCCTAGTGGGTAAAACCATCTTAGCCCGGCGGGTATACAAGAACTGCCCGATTATGATATTTTAGAAAGTCTCTTCAGCAGACTTAGTCGAATCAGAGATGACTGATTTTGATGTCATTCTTGGCATGGATTGACTTTATTCCTACTATGCCTTAGTCGACTATAGAAATAGAATAGTCCAGTTTCAGTTTCCAAATGAACCCGTCCTTAAGTGGAAGGGTAGTACTTCAGTGTTTAGAGGTTAGCTTGTTTCCTACCTTCAGGCATGGATAATGATATCTAAAGAGTGTGTCTATCATCTTGTTCAAGTTAAGAAAACTAGTTCCAAAACTCCTAACCTTGAATCAGTTCTAGTTGTCGATAAATATTCTAATGTCTTTTTCGAAGATCTTCCAGGAATTCCTCCCAAAAGGGAAATAGACTTTGGAATTGATCTTCTTTCAAATACTCAACCTATATCTATTCCACCATAGAGAATGGCACCAGCAGAACTCAGAGAACTAAAGAACAATTGAAGGATCTCTTAGATAAGGGATTCATCAGGCCCAGCATTTCCCCGTGGGGCGCTCCAGTATTATTCGTGCCCAAGAAAGACGGTTCTCTTAGGATGTGTGTAGACTACCATCAACTCAATAAGGTCATAGTTAAGAACAAGTATCCTATTCCCAGAATCGATGACTTGTTCAACCAACTTCAGGGTGCTAGCTATTTCTCTTAGATAGACCTCAGATCCAGCTATCATCATCTCAGAGTCAGAGAATGTGACATTCCAAAATAGTTTTCCGTACACGGTATGGTCAATTTAAATTCCTAGTCATATCATTTGGTCTGACCAATGCCCCAGCCGCTTTTATGGACTTGATGAACCGTGTGTTCTAGAAGTATTTGGACATATTCATTATAGTCTTCATAGATAATATCCTAGTCTATTCCCACAGTGAGCGCGATAATGCAGACCATCTCAGGACAGTACTTCAGACTCTCGGAGATCATCAACAATTCGCCAAATTAAGTAAGTGCGAGTTTTGGCTAAGGTCAGTAGCATTCCTTAGTCACATTATTTTTGGTGATTGCATTACAGTAGATCCTCAAAAGAGCAAAGCAGTAAGAAATTGGCCTGGACCTGTCTCTCCATTAGATATTAGGAGTTTCTTGGTTTTGGCTAGTTATTACAAATGGTTTATTAAGGGATTTTCTTCTATTACATCCCCTATGTCTAGATTGACTCAGAAGAAAGTCAAGTTTCAGTGGTCAATTCCTTATGAGAAGAGTTTTTAGGAGTTAAAGACTCAACTCACCTCAACTTCAGTCTTAGATCTCCTAGATAGTTCAGATGGGCTTATAATGTATTATGATGCATCTAGAGTGGGTCTAGATATTGTCCTTATATAGCATGGTAACGTCATAGCCTACGCCTCTAGACAACTTAAACCCCATGAGAGGAATTATCCTACTCATGATCTTGAGTTACCAACCGTAGTCTTTGCCTTGAAAATTTGGAGGCATTATCTCTACGGAGTTCATATAGATGTCTTCACAGATCATAAGAGTATTCAGTATGTCTTTTCTCAGAAAGATCTCAATATTCATTAGAGAAAGTGGTTGGTGCTCTTGAAATATTATGACATGAGTATCCTTTATCATTCGGGCAAGGTCAACATAGTGGATGACGCTCTCAGTAGACTATTCATAGATAGTATTTCTCATGTTGAGGACAGTAAGAAAAAGTTAACAAAGGAAGTCCATCAGCTTGCCAAAATAGGCATTCACTTAGTCGATACAGATAAGGGTGATATAAGTTTAGAGTAGTTCAAAATCATCATTAGTTTTTTAGGTGAAAGAAAAGCAAGATAGAGATCCCATCTTTGTCAAGTAGAAAGAGTCAGTTCAAGATCAGAAAGTCGAGGTTTTCTCCCAAGGGGGAGATGGTGTTTTGCATTGTCATGGTCATCTCCGTGTTCTAGGTGTAGATGACTTAAGGCAACAAATTCTTGTAGAATCACATGGTATGCAATACTCTATTCATCTAGGGGCCATAAAGATGTACTGCGACTTGCAGGAAATCTATTGGTCAAGTGGGATGAAGAGAGACATTGTAGAGTGTGTGGCTAAGTGCTCTATATATCAGTAGGCTAAGATAGAGCATCAGAAGCCTAGTATATCTATGCAGGAGTTTAGTATTCCTACTTGGAAGTGGGAAGTTGTGAACATGGACTTCGTGATAGGTTTGCCTCAAACTCGCCATCAGCATGATTCAGTCTGGGTCATTGTAGATAGAATGACCAAATTAGCTCATTTCCTTCCAGTTCATACCTCTTATTCAGTCGAGGATTATGCCAAACTCTACATCAAGGAGTTGGTCAGATTGCACGGTGTTCCATTATCCATTATCTCAGACAGAGGTGCCCAGTTCACCTCTCATTTCTGGAAAGCATTCCAAAAGGGTCTTGGTACCCAAGTTTATCTTAGTACAACCTTTTATCCTTAGATAGATGGTCAAGCAGAAAGGACCATTTACGCATTAGAAGATATTCTAAGGGCATGTTGAATCAATTTTAAGGAAAGTTGGAATGACCACTTACCTTTGATTGAGTTTGCATACAACAACAACTATCATTCTAGAATTCAGATGGCTCCATTCGAAGCTCTCTACGGTAGGAGATATAGATCTCCAATTGGTTGGTTCAAAGTTAGTGAGGCCTCAGTTATAGGGCCTGACTTGATATTCGACGCCTTAGAAAAAGTCCAGTTGCTTAGAGAAAGACTCTAAGCTACTCAGAGTCGACAAAAGTCTTATACAGATATTTCTAGAAAGATATTGAGTTTGATATTGGGGATCATGTCTATCTAAAGATCTCTCCCATGAAGGGAGTGAAGAGATTTGGCAATAAGGGAAAGATCAGTCCCCGATATGTTAGTCTCTTTAAGATTCTTAGTCACTTAGGCAAGTTAGCGTATGGGCTTGAATTACCTTTAGATCTAGCCTCATTTCATTCAATCTTTCATGTCTCTTTTCTCAAGAAGTGCATAGGTGACTCATCAGTTATAGTCCATATTCAGAGCATTGATGTTTAGAACACTCTCTATTATGAAGAGATTCCGGTCGAAATCTTAAGACTATCAGACTCGTAGATTGAGGAATAAAGAAGTCCCTAGAGTTAAGGTGTTTTGGAGAAATCAGTCCGTCGAGGGAGCTACTTGGAAAGAAGAGGCAGACATGCGTATCAAATATCCTGACCTCTTCTTTGCCAACTCAGATAAGCTCAAGGTAACAGTTCTCCTTAAGATTACTCAGTTTTAAGTTCAGTGTTCATCACAAACTTGGTATGCAGTTTCATGCTCATGTTCCCATTATAAACTTGGTATCAAGTACCATTGCATATTTAATCATGCACTCATGTATCAGTTCTGTTATGTAATTATGCATCAGACATGCATTCTCATTGTGAGAAACTTAGTTCTTCAGAACACTGTCATTCATTCATGAATCAGTTACACATGCATCAGATATGCATGTTCAGTATTATATGTTCAGCTTGTCAGTCATGTCAATCATGAGATCATGTTCTAGTTATCCATGTTCAATATGTACGTCATTTTTATTTTCTCCCCTATCAGTTAGTCTCATTCGAAGATGAATCTTCTCAAGGGGGAGATATTGTAATACCCCATACTTTTTTCTAGCTAATTTCTTCTCAAGAATGTCTAGTATTAGCTTTTAAATTGAATGATGGTTATTCCATGTAGAATTCTCAAAATTATCCCTTTTTGTAATGTGGTAAATTCATAAGCGTTCCATCGATATAAGATTCGCCCAAATCCGATAACCGGGTTAGAAGTTACAACTATTTTAAGTTCCCATCATAAATCAGTGCCATATTAGTCAGTGGCGCACCACACCACAAGGGGAAATGGCATTTGGCAAATTCAAGTAGGGCTATGCGATTATGGCGCGTTGTGCCAGGGTCAAAATTTAGAACTATCCATTTTCCAGTGTCTCAGCGCGATTTCCCCCATATCGTACCAAAGTTCTTGGTCACAAAGGAAGTGGCAGCGCGATGGCCCCGTGTCGTGCCATCCCTCAATTTCCCAATTGTCAAAATCCAGTGACACGGCGCGATAGTGCCGCATCGTGCCAAGGGTCCAATTTGGGAAATTTTCACTGAAATTAAATGATGTATCTAGGGTTAAAAGGGTCAACTTCCAACCCCTATTTAAGCCCTTTAACACGTGATTCAACCACTTTTCACCCAAAATATACTAGTTTCTCTCAAGTTTCTCTTAAGAACAAGCTAGGGTTTTCATAGAAGATCTAATTTAAAGAAAGTTTCACCGTCAATCTTCACGACATCATGAACTAAGGTAAGCATAGTATTCATTCATGGACTCTTTTCGTCCATGAAGCCCAAGAATCCCTTTTCTAAATTCAAGTTTATGGATTTTCTTATAAATTTCATGATTAGGCTGCTCTTGTTCATGTGGATAATGATAAATTGAATTCTACTACATGTTGGGTGATAAATTCTATGTGGGTTACATTATTATAGATATAGATTCATGCAAACCTATGATTAAACCCTTTAATGATGAAATTAGAATTGAACCATGTTGTTTAACTATTGTACAATGATGTTTACATGTACCATGCCTATAATATGTTTGATTAAATGTCTAGATGAAGGACAAGTGTCTAACTAGCATGATACCATGAAATTCCCATGTATATACAAGTTATGCCTATCACATGTTTTGATCAAATGCTTCTATAAATGTATTATGGATTATGATGTTAGTTATATGTTTAAGTAAATTATGCTTGGTCAGTTCCTTCCATCGAGTCCTGGGTGTACTCGTACCTGAAACATTAGTTGTGTGCCTAGAGCCATGTCATATTTTCACGATAATGTCAATCAAGCTATCATCCTTAGACTTCAGATAATCTTAAGACTTAGGAAATCTCCATGATCTCATGAACTCGGTAAGTTTTTAGATATCAGTAGTATTCCGTCAGTCAATGAAATTTAGTAACTCAGCCCATGTTCAGTTCAGTAAATCATTTTCAGATTCTATTTAGATGGGAGTTGGAATTAGCACCGAGTGAACCTAAGGATGGGAACACACACTATCATATGAGGGTGTGATTCTTAGAAGTCATCCTTGCATTCCAGAACTATGTAGCCAGCATAGGTTGAGATATTAACACTGTCGTTGAGGGTTGATGAGATGGATAAGAACTGTTAGATAAGGTCCCCACCATTCTCGTATAGGGGAAACTATCAGATGAGGGTCACCCATAACTTGTCCTTACCAGTGGTGTGGTATTGACACCCTTCTAATTGGGGTTACAGCTTGGACCCCAACTCAGCCATAATGGCATATCAGGGGTATGTCGGTTAGATAACTACTTTCCACAGTTTCATATTATAGAATTAGGACTATCAGATATAGTCAATCATTCTCAGTAATAGAACTCAGATAGTTCTTCAGATTTTAGGACTGTCAGATACATTAGTTCCATCAGATTCAGGACTGTCAGATACAGTCACTTATATTATCTATTATATTTAGATTTAATAATTATGTTATCACAGTATTAGTGTCATTTGTTATGTCTTATGCATGTATTTTCACACTCATGATAGTTATTCAGTTATTATTATTGTTTATGTGTATAAACCCTATGCATTCAGCCTACCTCATGTGCATACCAGTATATTCAAAGTACTGACGCATTTGCGCTATTATGTCTTATGCCATAGGTTCAAAGACACGAGCTCCAGAGCAATAGTAGATTCCAGATATGGTAGACAGAGTTAGAAGTGAGTCTTTATCTTTCGAGGACATGATTATTTCCCTATTGTCTCATTAATCAGCTTATTAATTAGAGTTAGTTAGGGACATGTCCTATCAAATCCTTACTCAGATAGTTCAGTCAGTTAGAGGCTTTCTAGACTATCATGTTTCAAACTTTAGTATGTTCAATTTTGATTTGGGTATTCTAGTACCCCACACAGATGTTATATCATTCAGATCATGTTCATTATTGAACCTTATGGTCTTTCAGTTCATGCTTCTATATTATAAAGTATTTTATGCAGTATACAGGTACAGATATCAGTCATGGGTTAGCTTATGGTCCTTTGGGGTCATAACCTCCGTGTAGCATTTCGGGTACCAGATTCGGGGCATTATATAGGGTCATTTATGTGTTCTAGCATTGATCTATTGAGAGAAATGATGTCAGTAGAATCTCATAGTTCTAATTATTTTATTCACCATGGTGATACCAAGATATACCTCGATCTATGGAAAATTTTTTGGCAAAATAGTGTCTAGATGGACATAACAGAGTTTGTGGTGAAGTATCCTAATTATCAACAAGTGAAAATTGAGTATTAAATACCAGGAGGTATGCTTCAGTATATTGGCATCCTTACCTGGATATGGGAGGTCATTAATATGGATTTTACTATAGGAATTTCTCGAATAAGATGTCAGCATGATTTAATTTGGATCATCATGGATCGAATGACCAAGTTAGCCCATTTCTTGCTGGTTAAGATCTCAGATATATTTGAAGATTATGTTAAGTTCTATGTTTATGAGTTATTAAGACTCCATGGGATTCTTTTATCTATCAGTTTAAACTTAGTGACTTAGTTAACCTCTCATTTTTCATAATCGTTTCAGAGAGGCCTTGGTAAAAAGGTGAAGCTTAGTACCGCTTTCCAATCGGAGACAAATGATCAAGTCGAGCATACTATCCAAAATCTAGAAGACATGTTGAGAGATTTTTTGATTGAATTTATGGGAAGCTGATATGATCATCGACCTTTGACTAAGTAGACTGATTACAATAGTTACCATGCTAGTATTCAAATAACTCTATTCGAGGCCTTATATAGGCATAGGTGTAGACAACCTATTGGGTGGTTTGAAGTTGGTGATGCTGCTTTGATGGGGCTGGAGTCTATTCTTAATGATATGGAGAAGTTTCAATTAATTTGTGAGATGTTGAAAATCACTCAAAGATATTAAAAATCATACACATATATGAGAACGAGAGAACTAAAGTTTGTTATGGGCAAATAGTTATTTCTAAAGTTATCACCCATAAAGGAAGAAATGAGGTTTGGAAGAAAAGGTAAGATCATTTCTCAATAATTGGTCCATATCAAATCTTAATGTGTGCTGGAGATGTCGCCTATGATTTAGATCTACCATCTAAAATAGTCGTTGTTCATCCAGTTTTCCAAGTGTCTATATTGAAGAAATTCATTGGAGACCCATTCTTAGTAGTGCCTGTAGAAAGTATTGGTGTGAAATATAGTTTATCCTCTAAGGATATCCCAAATGAAATTCTTGATCACGAAGTTCGAAGGTTAAGGAACAAGGAAGTGGCTTTAGTGAAAGTACGGTGGAGGAATCAGCCAGTTGAGGGAGCAATGTGGGAAGCATAAGTAGTCATGAAGAGTCGATATGCTCATTTATTTTCTTCTAGAATAGAGTCATATTAAGGTAAGAAATCCCTTATAATCTATTCTTCTCACCGATATTTTTACTCTTATCAATTTAGCCTATGAAGTTAGTATGTAGTTAGTCATTTCAGTTGTATGCTTGTTCTTGGGGTAGGTAGTTTTAGATGTAGGACAAGATAAGCTTAAGACAGTAGCCTAACATACCTATAATATGGATTTTTTCCTATCCCAACCATCATTCAAAGAGGTATGGTCCGAAGGAGGAGATAATATTATACAACAAAGTCTCGATGATTTTATTTTGATAACTCTCTTGTATTTTATGGCAATTTTTAAGTTGAATAGTGATAGAAAAAGTTAATCGGGCCATTCGGAAGTTTTTTGGGATTTTTAGAATAAGTTTTTAGATAGCTTTTGACTTTAAAATAGTAAGGGCCTGAAATCAGGGCATACCATAGAGGCAAGGCACACCTTGAACATGAAAACCAATGTCCTGGCATGATAAGGGTATGGTACGCCAGTTTGTTTCCATGCCATTACAATTGAGAGATAAGGGTTTGCCACACTAGGGGTTGTGGTGCTGCCAGAAATTTATTTTTTCTTAGGCATTAAGAGGGTAATTAAGTTAGTTACTTCCTTCCTACAACTTGTACTAAATGTAATTCCCCATTCCTTAATTCAAATTAAACAGCTCTTCTCCTCCCAAATACTCATCAACACTCAAAAAGTGTTTCTTCTTCAAAATTCAAACTTCCAAGGATCCAATTCAAGTTTCCATCAAGAAATTCATTAAGTTCAGGTTTGTGGGGTTTGAACAATGATTATCTTCCATAATTGTGCCCAAAATTTTAAGGTCTTACATAAAATTTAAGGATTTCATGGCTAGGGTTCCTACCTATTTTTTCATCCTTTAATGATTATGATGTTTCCCTATGATTTAAAGCTTATTTAGCACAAGAATTCATAGTTCTTCATGTTTTTACTCACATGGTTAATATTATGATATGATTTTTAGTGTATTGAAATAAAGTTCAATGAGTTGGTAAACGTGCATGATTTTCAAGATCATTCAATAAATTTACAAGTAATTCAGACTTACTATTTTAGATTACAGATTATCACTATATGATTAAGATTTCATTCTTAATCTTAGACATTTTTTGAAATTCACATAGTTATTCATGACTATGATTTAGTAATGGAAGCATGATTGATTTATAGATTTATAAACCCATATGCTTAATTTAAGGTTAATTTCATATTTTGTGAGCACTAGTATATTTTGGGAGTAGGATTTAGAATGAAGGTGGATATAGGTTTAGCACAACCCACCCTATATCCCAAAAATTACCTGCCATTGCAGGTTAAAAGGGCCTCACCATAAGGTGTCTCCCTTTCCTAAATGGGCTCAGTTTAATGATCTCTCCAGTTTAAGTTCTATATCATTGGAAATGTATGGGATAACCTTCTCAACGTGGGTCACACATTGGACTCTATGATTGCTCATATAGTTTATATTAGTTAGAATTATCCTCAATAGAAAAAATGAGTTCAGAAACGACTCACTCAGTTTATCAAATTATTCTTTATTATACATACTTAATGATAATTTAGCTTTCAATTTCTTTCATGATCCTGGTGAGACTATTTACACTTAGCATGCATGTTTGTTAGTTTCCGACAAATATCTATTTTTACTTATTATTTTTACCCCTATATACTCAGTATATTTAATAATCACTAAACACATTTATGTCTATGTGGCTACATTATTTTATAATGTAGGTTCTATTTTTGTCCTCAGCAGTTCGATTAGACACGATCACCATATTATGTATCTCATCAGTTAGTAAGTCCTCATGTTTTGAGGGCCAAGTCTATTATTACTTTTAGATGTTCGGCTACTATCAGTTCATACTTTTTATTTTCAACTAGGGCCAGCTCAGGCCTATCCTAGGGGCTCTTCAGTAATTTAAAGGCTTGTCAAGGTTAGTTAATTGGTCAACTTTTCCTTTATATTATCATAGGTATTAGTCGATATTTAGTTCACAGTATTTAATTAAGATTGTATGCTCCTTTTAAATTCACATTATTAATGCCAATTTTTATTTATGTTTTAAGTATATAATTCATGGTTCAGTGCTGAGCAGATATCATGGCTTATCTTTAGGGTTACTTGTAGTCCTAAGCACCATATAATGTACAGGGGTTACTCTAGGTCATTATAATTCTTATATTCAGTTTCTTAGATAATTTCATGTATTTAATATTCTTGTTTACATGTTATTTATGTTTACACAATATTTGAAGCTTAATCGATCGATGTTTGTTGAGTACCACATGTTTGTTACCCATACTACACTTTTTGCAACATGTAAATCATAGTATGAGCTCTCATCTTTCATGTGTGCATTTTGCAAAGAAGCTATAGATTGGAGATTTGAGTGATCTCATGATATTCCAAGTAGCCCTGCTCTCTCTTGTATTTATCAGACATATCTATTTTGTATTTCAAAGATGGTTTGTACATGTATATTTATTCTGTATTTCCCTTTTTACTTTGATTGTATTAGAATCTCTTGCACTTACTTCACCAGATCTTAGGGCTATAATCTATATTTAAGTTCATTGTCATTGTTTCTTTAAGTTCTCTTGATAGTCTGTCACAAGTTATTCCAAATTATTGGTTAGCTTACCTACTGATGGTTATAGTAGGTTCCTTCATGATCTAAGAAATTGGGTCATGATAAGTTGGTACTAGAGTCTAGGTTTACCTGTGATACAAGATTTAAATATATAGTAAAGTCCTAAAAATTGGTACCGAGATGTTGGTATCCTATCTTTAGGTAGTTATAGTACACTCTTAGGAAAGCCTATATGAACCTTTAGTAATTTCTTTTACTCCATTCTTTCCATGATGGATGGCATGATGTTGTCAATAAATACATATGAGATTACCATACATGTTACCAAAGCTTCAGAGCAATATTGGGATAAGGAATTTGAGGTTAATGCTAAAGATTTTCAGTGTCAGCTTGAGAATTTTCAGCTAGCCCAGGCTCTGATAAAGTTGTGGCTGCTACAGTTGTTTGGGATCAGCATAGGGATTTGGAGTATCTAAGTGGATACATCTTGGTAGGAGAAGATGTCTGGTATATCGAGTGGTTCTCAGGCCAGAGTTGGGTTTATAGGTATTTAAAAGGGTTTTTGTCTATTTTTGAGTATGAGATTGGGCTACTCGAGTGGGATAGACATACTTCTTTACTATATCCTTCAGAGCATGAGGTGGTGTATGGATTTTCAAAGGATTTACTTTGTTACTCTACTTGGCATTAGAGCATATGATAGTAGTATAGTCATCTTTCCTTTGAGTTGTTGATCATGCGAAGAACACATAGGTGGCAGGTGTTGAGACATATGGAGGTGGCGATAAGAGGCCTTATCAATAAAATAATGTTAGTAGTATTCCATTTGGAGGTAGGGGTCCTCCTGATGTGTCATGGAATCATGACACTTTTAATGCTTAAAACCATGAATTTATGGAGGTACTTAGGTTATTTTAGAAGATATGATGCACTTATGTGTTTATTGTAGGTAAACCATGTCTACGATAGTGTTGGGAAGAAAATAAAAGAAAAGGACCTAAAAATATGAATTTTGGTCAAGATATGAGTCACCTCACGAGTCGTCAACATATCATACGACTTGTAGGATGACTCCTAAGCACAATAGAACCAAATACCAAAACCAAATTTTAAGTGAAGAACATATATGACTCAGTTATATGAGTCCTATAGTGAGGATACGGGTCGTGAACAGGAGTCGTAAGCATAATAGTGTCCAAAGCTACAATCTAGAATTAAAGTCTCAAATGTATACGAGTTGGAAGTCTGACTACAACTCATCTGATCAAACCGTAAGCATACCAGTGTCCAAGTTGTGAAAGAAAAAAGTCCCATATGGATTTGAGAACAAGACACGAGTCGTATAATGAAGGTATGACTTATGAGTAGAAGCCATATAGAGAACAGAAAATTGAAGCCATAGGAGATTAGACACTGAAATGGATACAAAACGCCACGGTATGACTTGTATGATGATCATATGAGTGGACAAATGAGTCATACCATGTGCCAACTTAACTTTACCTTTTCTGTTTTTAATAGGATTTCTTTGTATTTTGAGATACTATAAATACCTTTGGGTTTCTCCTTTTGTTTGGTTACACACTTCGATATTCTTTTATGTAACTTAGCCTTATTGATACTTTTTTTGTGAGATTTTGGGTTTTTATTCAATTGAAGACTTCAAATTTTATTCATCTCATTATTATGCAATTAATTACATGTTTTCCTTATTGCTTATCATGGATTGTTGCATGAACATGAGAAGCTAACTTTTCTAACTTGGGTTGTAGGAACCTTGGTAGATTAACTACGCAATAGAAGAGCAAGATTTATCTATTCTAAAGTAAACTGCATGTATGTTAATTTTTTCATCATAATTGACCTCAAAGCTACTACAGAAGCTTGGGGATAGCCTATATTTGTAAACATCCTCACAAAGGATTTTATGATTGGGAAAAGAGGATTAAGATAGGAATTTCAGATTTACTTCCATCATTATTATTCCTCCATCCCATATAATCAATTCAAGACTTAAAAGGTGAGAGTTGAACTAAATTTATAGACAAGAAAAAATTAGGTGATGCCCTTAGAGTCACTACGTAAAGGGTGAGATTTATCAACACAATCATAAGACTATTGATAATACATATCTTGTCGACTTTAAATGCAAGGCAGCAGAATAGGTAGGTTGAACACCAAAAACTTGTGGAAATAAGAAGCCAGGGGAAACATAGTCCTAATGTTTATCTTCGACTGTTTACAACTCAAAGTACTCAAGTTTGGTTACTACTTATTGATTACTTCAAAAATCTCCAATTTACTTTTTTGAACTACTCATGAATTATATTAAGTTAAATAACTATTCAACATCTTCCTAGTGAGTTCTATCCCAACCTTGTTGGGTTACTATATTTGGCATCAACTGCAACATACTTCTTTAGAGGTTAATTTGGATGGTATCGCCTCCTAGAAGAGGTCAACAACATTTACAATACATCGGGTCTCTAGAGGTAGCACCATAAATTCTGGGTGACTCTCAAATAGATCAAGCTAGTCAAAGTAAACAAAGTCCTAGCCAGATATCATAAAGTATTCAATATATATTTTTAGGTTATGGAAACCTTTCTGGATTAGTAGGTACAGTGCATCAAAAAGTTCAAGAAGCATGTTTGGATTATAGAGAGTTTAGCCATTGGATTAGGGAATACCCAGACGTGTGTTGGTTGTTCAAATAGGGTCAATACATTTCTTCAATGGCCTAGAGTTCCTAAGGTGTGTTATAATTGTAGGGAGAGTGATCACTTTATAGATAGTGTCACGGGTATTTATTGGTCAGATAGTTGGGAACAACTCGTGCTTCTCGCCAGGTTAGAGAATTTATGGTTTGTTATAACTGTAGAGAAACTGTTCACTTGTGTAGGAAGTATTGTGGCATCTTCAGTTATAGGTAGTGCACTTAGTTCCTTAATTGGTGATTCAGATACTAAGTCTTAGTGGGACACACTCAGATTAATACTCTTTTAGACACATCTGGACTATGACTTTAGATTTTCCATTGTGATAGGTGCACCTTTAATTTTTTTCCCCTTTGTTCTATTTGAATTGGGTTGGGTTCTCCTACCCATTGATAATTATATTCCTTAATATTATTATTTTGGGTATTGTATGACTTTACGTAGATTCATGAATATGTGACTACTTCAGAAAATAATTTCTTTTAGTTGTGCATTGAGTTGATCGGTATAGTAATTTCCTTGTGGTGTAGTACTGGGTTAAAGTCCTATTTATTTTGGCATATTGTCCTTGTTGTGGTTTTAGGATGGTAATATTATAATTTTTCATTTTGGTGTCTCGTATACTCTATGTTAGTGTTATTGTTTTTGCTATTATTACTTTGGAGATAATTGATTCTCACTTCATAGACGACTAGACAAATGTTATTTAGTTACTATTCTTTTCTTCATGATTCTCCTTTATTAGCTTATGTAGCTAACTCAATTGGTTGGTTCTCTCTCTTTTAGTTAGGTGAGATTGGTTATTTCCCTTTTGTTAGCAAGGTTAATCATTTGTTGAGTGGTTGGGAATAGTGAAGGTAGTCTGGCCTTCCATGTCGTTGTTGTGATTGTAAAGTTGGCAATTCAATTCTATTTCCCATTTCTGATGTTGAAAAGTCTAAAGATTGCTTTTGTAATTTAATAAGATTCTAGCATCCACTATCTTTTTCTATAACTCATTCCTGATGATGGTACATTTGAGATTTGTTCTTCCAATTTGGATAGTTCACTTCCTGTCCATGGTCTTGACTTTGATGTAGATTATGATTTTGGTACTTTGTTGGTGCTACAATATGGTTCATAATTTAGTTGAGCTAGAGTTAGTGTAATTGGATGAATTTAGAAAATTTCTCATTTCAGTATTTGGTCAGCCTAATGTGACTTCATGGGTACTTCTCCTTAGTGATATGTGTCTATGGGTATTTGTTGTCATAGATTGAGTATTAGATTGACTGAATTCAGGCTAAGGTTGTATTTCTCTAAGTTGCTTGAGTTTTGGCTGTTGTTATTACTATTTGCAGCTTTGGTAAGTTCTTGATTATGCCTTGACACATTAACCCCATCAGAAGATATGCCTTTTAATGCTTCTATCTTCACTCGATCTTTTCCATTAGTTGTGGTTATATTCTTTGGTAATATTTTAATTTCAGCTCTTGCAAAAATTGTGGTATATGCTTGATTCTTTTATAGGGAGATGAAGTTGAGTATTCGACATTAATGAAGACTTTTTGGCTCTAGTTGTAATTTTGGCTCTTTTTAATGGTGGCTTGGAAGTTAAGATGGATAATGATTGTGAATACTAACTCATCAATATCATCTGTTTGGATATTTGAGGTCAAGTAGTTCGACTTCGGTGTTGAGATTATAGCTATGGATTATGTGATGTGGTTGCAATGCTATTTTGATGTTTTTATTGAGTGGAGCATTTTTATAGGCTTACCAAGCCCACTCATTACCTACTTGTTTGATTTTCTTGAGTTTAGAGGGTTTGACTTTGATAGATGTTCGAGGGTGTAATGACCCTCAATGTCATTTTCTATATTTATGCTTATTTTTGTCATTTAGAGATTTCCTATACCTTTCAAAGTCATTTATGACTTATTGGAGTTGACAGTTCACTTACCGGGCAGTTCGTTTGATTTTTAGAGCCAATTCACTTTTTTGAAGTCCTTGCGGGTTAGAATTTTCTAGCGAGCAAAAACTTGAGTCACGCAACCTCGTATTTCAATTTTAATAGTTTCAATAGCTTCAAAACATAAATTTTAGTCTAAAAGGATCCTTGTTTTGGGTCTTGAGGCTTCTAGACTCATTTTGGGCTATTGGTCGAAAGTTAAGAAAAGTGGAATATGGGTGTGGGACCTACTTTTAGTCAAAACAACCTCGAATGGAAATTTTGACTCCACCATAGAGTCCAACATATTGAATTTGATAGGATAGCATAGTTCATTTGCATATACAGGATTCCAGATGAATTTTGAGTGGTCGGATGGAGACTCAAAAAATTCTAAGTCTCTAGCTGATGTATTTTAGCTAGTGTGACCGCTAAAGTGGCCCTTTGGTATCTTTAATAGCCCTGAACATCTTATCAAGTATTGCTTTAGTGGCACGTTGGCCACTAAAGTGCAAGATGCTTTAGCGGTAAATTCCCACTTAAGTAGCATGCCCCATCAGTGTGGGTACCGCTTTAGCGACACCTAGGAACTTTAGCGCTGACCACTAAAGAGGCCTAGGGCCTAGTTTTTTAGCACTTACTACTTATAAAATTCTCACTTAGCCCATTTTCTCCCATTTTTCAACCATTTTAAAGAGTGTAGAACACTAAGAAATGTGAAAACTTAGGAGAACTATTAGTGTGTGATTTTGGGCTGCTCGTAAGCTTGAGTAACGCATTTCATCTCAGAAATTCAATGTAAGCTTCCATCAATTTCAATATTAAATCCTTATCATATTTCAAAATTCCAAACTATTGGTGGGTTGATTGTAGCATCATTTTAGCTTAGATTTTAGTCATTCTATAGGGTAAATTTTCCTTGAGCATAGAAGGACGTATTAACAGTTTTGAAATTGTGATTCTGCAAGTCGTCCAAACATGGGATTTTTATATAATTTTTGACTTGAAGCACAAAACTTCAATATGGTAATTATTATTCTTATTTTAGTGAGTAGATTGTGATTTTGAGAGCTATGTCATCTTGTGGAAGCTTCTCGAAAGTGGAAATCAATGGTTTAGTAGATTTCATTGGGCTTTTCTTCGCCATCTAGGTATTCTAGGTTTACCTTCCTCAAATATTAAGCTAATTCATAGTATATTTATAATTTTATGCTAGATATGGGATGGAATTAGGTCTTGGAATTATAGTTGGTATAATTAGAATTATTTGGACTGTTAATACAATTTTAGAACCATAAATTTGGCGTAATTGGCTTAGTTATTCATGTTTAGGGTAGAATTGTTACCTTGGTGATAATTGTGTCTTATTTGATATCTAGAAGTAAGCTTAGATACCTTTGCCTATTTTTGGGTAGAATTTTCCTTAGTACGTATTTTTGGGGTAAAATTGGGCTCCCTTCAGCCCTCTTTGGCCAAAACT
Source organism: Capsicum annuum (assembly GCF_002878395.1). Taxonomy (NCBI): domain Eukaryota; kingdom Viridiplantae; phylum Streptophyta; class Magnoliopsida; order Solanales; family Solanaceae; genus Capsicum; species Capsicum annuum. Next base: position 70,282 of record NW_025893086.1, read on the forward strand.
CTTGTTAGCTCCTTAGAGATTGAATAGGAATATTCTATCCTTAAATTTTCATACTTTAGAGGTTAAACAAACTAGATTCTTGATGTGTATGCTATATTGGTACTTGGGAGTTGTTGATAGTACTGGACTAAGTCTGGTGATTTATTGATATTGAGTTTCGGTTCTAGTCGGCAACTCATGGCATGAGTTTTAATTCATGTCCAGCAAATGGTGATGATGATGCCATAGGTTTAGATTTGATTCCGACATTGAGAGTTTATTTATGGTATGTTATGGCACGGATGGATTCACAGTTATGGCTTGATATTTGGTAAATTTATGAAATTTTGGTTGTGTACTTTAGTGATTGTACTCTTTGGGATTTTGAGGGCCAGCATTAGGTTATTTACCTTTTTACATTCACTAGTTTATGGGGGCCAATCTTTTAGTATTATTTATGGTTTCTTCCATATTATATCTACTTTGATTATTTATTTATCGTATTAGCGCTATATCAGATTTTTCCTTTTACCTTGACTTAGCTTATTTATCTTGCATATCATCTTACTTATTTCATGATTTTGCTTTGTCAGCTGATGCAATTCCTACTGAGTACCTATGGCTTTGGTACTCATGATATACTTCTGTACATTTTTTATGTTGATCTGAGTACTAGTTGTTGTCGTTGACGTCAAGATTATGTTGAGTTGATATCAGAGATAGGGTGAGTTCTTAGAGTTGGAGTTTCCATTTTTCCTTCTATTATTCATGTCTAGTCCTTTACTATTCAAGACAGATTTGTATTTGACTATTTTAGTACTTATGTTCCTTTTGTTATTAGCTCTTGTACCAAAACTACGAGGTCATGGTATGATTATTGATTTTATTTCTATCTTAACATAACAACCTTTAACACTATTATTATTATTTGATTTATTGTTGTAAGTATTTACTTCCAAACTTCTGGATTTTATGCCTTTTTATACCATATTAGGACATTGATTATGGCTTAGGGGTACGCTTTGGCTTATCTAATGGAGGGTTAAAGTTGGTGACATCATGACTCATAAATTGGGTAATGATAAATATGTATCAGAGCCTAGGTTTCCCAGTATTTTTTGTACAAGAGCAAGTATCTAGAAGAGTCCCACAAATTAAAATGATGACCTGCGTTTCTTATCTTTGAGGGGTTATAGGGCATTCTTAGGGGTTCTTAACTTCTTATACATATTTTATGCTATGGTCTAAGTTTCTTAAGATTTTTTTGGTTTCACTCTTTCGTAGATGGGTAGGATATGTGTTTCCACTAAATAAGATAAGGATCCCGAGTTCAAGCCTAGGGACATTATTGTTGTTCATGGACTACCTAGAGGTCATGGACAACCTAGGGACACAGCCCCAGCAAAGGACAACATAGGGGTCATTCACTCTATTCTTGCTCCCAATCCAGAGATCATTTCACCCTATCCAGCGGTGGGTCAGGGACCATCCCAGGCTCTACTGGGGTTTATTGCTTCTTTAGTGATCAGGGATCTATTGGTTTAGCTCTTTTTTTATTGGTGGTACACTATTTGATGGTTTACATTCTATGGGTCAAAGTGGTACAGAGGTGGGGGTGCAACCTATAGCTATGGATCTCAGAGTTAAGGTAACTCCTGCAATGGTGGTTGCCCAGCCTACTATGTTTGTTGAGGAGAAATAGATGTTAGGTAGATTCTTTAGACTGGCTTTACCTAGATTTTCTAGTTCATCGGGCGACCATACTTATGAGTTCTTTGATTACTTTCATAAATAGGCTCTGTAGTTTAGGCCTAGTTGAGACTCGTGTTTTGGATTCAACTACTTTTTAGTTTGATTTGGTGGCACGACATTGATGAAGAAGTCATCATGATTTCAAGCTAGTTGGATCTCACTCATTCGCATCGACTTAGTTTTTCGAGATATTTTTGGAGAAGTATATGCCTTGCAATCTTAGGGATCATTGAGGGATGAGTTCTCAAGGTTAGAGAAGGTCTCCATTACTATTATGGAGTATGGGACTCAATTTCATGAGTTGGCTATACATGTTGCTTTTATTATAACTACCAATTATGAGAAGGTTTGATATTTTGTTAACGGATTGAAACTCTTTCTTTAAATGTCTACATAAGGTCTGATTTTTTATGGTAGGTATTTTACTGAGGTTTTTGATCATGCTCAGGTTATGAAGGATATGTATCACAAGGCCCAAGGGTTCAACATTAAAAACTGTAATATAAGGGTAGTTTCAATATGAGTTGTAGTGGCTCACAGTTAAGAGGTTGTGGTTCTCAGGGTAGGTACCCTCTGTGTCATTGTATCAATATTAGGGTTAGTCTAGTAGGTCCATTCAGGCCGTACTTCAAATCATCGATAAAGGTCACTAGTTACAATGACCATCCTATCCAAAGTAGTGGTCATCCTTAAAGAGGTTTGTGTTCTGCTTATTCTAGTCGTGGTGATTATTCCGGGTCAGTCGGATCTTTTAGTTTTAGTGCAGCGGGGGCATAGTATGGTTGTGGGTCTTTTGGCCATTTCTCGAGAGAGTGCCCCATTTGTGGAGTGATGGTTTCTTCAGCTCATAATGTTCCACCGATTAGGACAGCTTGTCTCTCATCTAGTAGTGGTAGGCATCCATCATCAGGGTGGTCCCTAGGGTACTCATTGAGGTTCTTAGGAATGTAGGAGGAAGTTAAATCAAGAGCCCAGTTAGGTGGTGTGGTAAGTAGTATGTCGTACTTTCTTGACCCAAGGATGAGTCTTTAGATACTGTTATTTCAGGTATGATTTTAATGTACATCAGCTAGCTTTTGCTTTATTTCATCTGGGATCCATATATTCTTATGTTTGTTTATTATAACCCATGGTTAGACTTATCTTAGAATTCTTTATCTATGCCATTATGTGTATCTACTCACGTGGGTGATTCTTTAATAGTGGATCGAGTTTATAGATCATGCATTGCGACTGTTTGGCAGTTTGATACTCAGGTTGATCTTATTATATTATACATGGAAGACATTGATATGATTCTAGGGATGGGCTAGTTATCTCAATATCATAAGATCATGGATTATTTTGCCGAGGCCATTACCATAACCATGCCCGGCATACACCGATTATATGTCAGGAATCTATTAATCGTGAGCCGACAGAGATTATTTCTTACATTGGTGCAAGTAGACTTATTTCGAGGGGTTGCAAGGATTGTCACTCTTATCTTCATGATTTTAGCAAGGAGAGTCCGTCTCTTGACTCTGTTTCTATAATTCATGAGTTTTTTGATGTTTTCCCCACCAATCTACCTGGTTTTCCTCCTGAGTGTTATATTGAGTTTTTATTGATCTTGAGCTGAGAACCTGACCTATTTCTATGGAACCTTACCATATGGCTCCTATCGAGCTTAAGGAGCTAAATTCTTATCTCTAAGGTTATCTTTGTAAGGATTTGATTAGATCAGGTGTGTCTCCTTAGGGAGCTCCTATCTTGCTGGTGAAGAAAAAGGATAGTTCTATGTGTATGTGTGTTGATTATACGTAGATTAATAAGGTGACCATGAAAAAATGGTATCCTATGCCTCACATTGATGATTTTTTAACCATATTTAGGGAACAACGTATTCTCTAAGATTAACTTAAGGTTCAGTTACCATCAGTTGAGGATTCAGACTGATGATATCCCAAAGACAACCTTTAGGACTCGTTATGGCCATTATGAGTTCCTAGTGATGTCTTTTGTGTTGACCAATGCCCCAGCTACATTTATGGATTTGATGAACTACATATTTATACCTAATTTGAATTCTTTGTGATTATGTTCATCGATGACATCCTTGTGTATTTGAGGAGTAGAGAGGAGCATATGCAATATTTAAGGATTGTGCTCCAGAATTTAAGAGATCATAGGATTTTTGCCAATTTTTTTAAGTGTGAGTTTTGGCTTGAGTCGGTGACATTCCTTGGACATATAGTGTCTAAGTATGGCATTATAGTGGATCCAACGAAGATTAAGGCTATTCGTGATTGGGCCAAACCTACATCTCTATTTGAGGTTTGTAGCTTTATTAATCTAGTTGGTTACTATAGATGGTTTGTCGAGAGTTTTGCTACTATTGCAACACCGATGACCAGATTGACTAGGAAAGAGTTTCCTTTCAAATTGTTCAAAGAGTATGAGTCGAGCTTTAGAAAGCTCAAGGGATTTCTCATTGTAGCTCTTATTTTGGCTCTTTCTGTTGAGGGTGAGGGATTCACCATATATTGTGATGCTTTATTTATTGGTTTAAGTTGTGTGTTGATTCAACAAAGTCAAGTTATAGCTTATGCATCGAGACAATTAACGATGCATGAGCACAACTACCCCGCTCATAAGATAGTCTATTTGCCTGGTGTGCTTGTATCTATCATTTCAGATGAGGGTTCAGTGTTCACTTCTAAATTTTGGAGAGCTTTTCGGGAGGAGTTGTGTACGCAGGTGGATCTTACTGCAGCCTTTCCTCCTCAAATTAATGGAAAGTCAGAGCGGACTATTTAGGTTCCCAAGGATATGCTCTGAGCTTGTGTTATAGATTTTGGAGGTCAATAGGATTAACACTAAGCTTTAATGGTGATCACATATAGTAATAGCTACCATTTGAGTATTGAGATTGTCACACCTCAACTCCCTTTGAGGAGGATAGGCACCCGTAGTTGTAATGGCCCAAGAGCACCAACCAGTACCCTTGTACTTTCACGCATGTAAATATAACATTCAAAGGTCCTGCTAAGTATGGATATGAGTATTGATGAAAACAAACAACGTGAGCAAGCCCAAACCTACATATGCAAGACTTGGCCGTTGGGGCCATAGCGTTAAAAGAACATAATGCTACCATGCTTAAATTTACATTGGTCTACAAAGCCTCTAAATGACACATGTACTCAGTTAAGGTCGGGAAAAAACCCTCGCCTTACTCATAAATACTGTACAATACCAATATATATATATATGACTCGAAAAGTCCCGAATCAACTTGGAGCTCACCAATAGCCACTGGATGTCCTATGCTCCTACTGGGGTGGTCTACTAGCTGGAGAAACTATACGTGCAACATAAAACACAGTGTCCCCCCACAAGGGACTTCAATACAAAGAATGTACTGAGTATGTACGACATGAAGTGACTATAAATAAGACAAGAGCTCAACGAAATCATATATCAAAATATAACTATTTTGATAAGGATAGAAGACCAACTTTGCTTGTTCTTGTGGGACCATGTACATTTCATCCTTTACTTTGTTTTATTCTTCTTTACTTTATAAAATTGTAAGGCGTGATACAAATGACCAGCTGATCAGTGGTAAAAGAGGATGACCCATGCAAGGCATTTTAACCCTTGGGATATGGTCCTCATAAATACATAAATTGGGATCGACCCATGATAGGTTCCTTGGGATACCACCCGTAATGTTGGGATCGACCCATGCTAGGTGTTCCTTCCATCCTTAGGATACCACCCAAGAATATATAGATTCACTTCTGATCATTCTTTTATCTTTAAAGTTGTTATTTTGGTGGTCATGTAATGGAGTCAGAACTTTGGACCAGTATCAAAATTATACAAATATGTACTAGATGCAACAACAATAAGGTAGGATGCAACAATAATAGGAATATAACACATAAGAGCTGAACTAACACCATAGGATATGTTGGCTAAGAAAATAACTCTTAAATCTTGTTGTTGAAAACATTTATATCATACAAGTATTTATAAGGGCAGATGTGCAATTCTAGTAATAAACACATCTTTAGGTAATTTAACACCCTAATATATTGGAATAAGGATTTTGTCACCTTGGAGGTTGTGCGTTGCCTTTATGTATAATCTGAGAGGAAGATTGCTTAGGAAGCATACTTTGTAACACAAGAGTTTGACTCATGCCAAAGAGTATAGGATCAATGAATCGTACATACCTTCCTGCACAACTGATCACACTATTACTTAACATCCTCCCTTTTAGATTACTAATCCACAATAGTATAAAACTAGTATTAGTAGCTAATTAACACATTCAGGCCATTTAAACTTACCAAAACAGTAACTGGGTAGTAACTCACAATTAACTAATCCAAAGGTGTTCTTTCAACCTTGTTCTTCTCCAATTACATTCACATGCAATGTAACTTCTTATAAGATCCCCCTTAATAGTTTTTTATTTATTGTACTCTCAAAATAGTATATCAAGTGGTGTTGGCAGTAAACTTACACTACATTAAATTTGGTGGTGTACCACTATACCATTCTTCTACCTTTCAATGAAAACTATTCACACCTTTTCCCCAACATCAACCAAGAAGCCCCCAACATATATACATAAAACAAATCCAAAACAGCCCCAAATATTCGTTAATATGGCAACCAAAAATTGAACTCACCATCTCTTGGGTCTTAACAACAATATATACACAATCCTCTACCAACACACATATATAGGAAAAGGAAAAAAATGGATAGTAGCCATATCTTAATTTCTGTGGTAGTTTATTCTCTAATGTATACCTCTTCTATATCTTGATTCCTTCACTCACAAACCAAAGGTGAAGAGAAAAATCTCTTAATTATAAAGAATAATGGGGCTGCCATACTTTAAAAGGATTGTCTTGTATTTAATCATAGAGAAAATAATTCTCATAGTATTCTTAATATAAGCTCATGATTTGTTCAGTTACCTTTAGCTTGGAAGGAAGGTAAATCCCAAGAACCCTAGTGGAATTATAGGGTTGTTGTATAGCTAAGAGAGAATAAGAGAGAAAACCTAGAAAGCTGTTTTTTTATCTAAGTTAAAATGAGCTAAAGGAGCTGGTTTTAATCCCTTTAAAAGGAGCTTCTCTTAGCCGACTTTCTTGGACATTTTTTGGGCCATAATTTTTCAAGTAGGTGATTCACATATTTACCCATTATGTTAAGCCTTTGCGGATAAAAAACTATTGGGCTTTGGCTACCCATTCTCCTCCTTTTCTCTTCTTTAATTTGGGTTAGAATTAATTTAAGTAGGTGGTAGTGTAATTGGCCCAATAATATGGTCAAAGGAGTCTTAGTAGGTTATGCACCTACTTAATTCTTAGGTTGGTTAAAATTTCAAAGTAGATGATGCATCTACTTGCTTTATTCAATTCTAAAATGGGCCTTTAATGTATTGTGCTTTTGGGTCAGATTTGGTATTGCGCTGCTCATTCTATTCAACAATTATTTCACTTAGTTTGGGGCCTTAAATTATCCCATTACCTATCCCATAAGTCTATATCAAATTCCACATAATTAGAACTAGTATACGCAGAATATAGGGTGTTACATCCTCCTCCCTTTAGAAACATTCATTCTCAAATGCTAGAATAACTAGCTAGCCTAAACTAATATAAGACTAAGTTTAAACTCACTATTATCCACAAAACAGTTATGTATTTATACTTACTTGTTAATACCCCAAATCAGCATCCTTGGACCTTGTCTTTAGCTTCGAATAAATGAGGGTACTTTGGCTTCATTACTTTTTCAGCTTCCCATGTGATTTCTTCTACTTTCGGGCTCCTCCAAAGCACTTTTACTTAAGCTTCTTCTTTATTTTGTAACATTTACATCTTTAGTAGGAGTAATATGAGATGGATCTCCTATGTACTTTTGAAGCATTGAGACATGAAACACCAGGTGCACCATTGAAAGCTCCTGGGGTAGGTCTAACTCATATTCCACTTGGCCAAATCATTGAATAATTTTATATGGCCCTAGATAGCAGGGACTTAGTTTTCCCTTCTTACCAAACTTCATTACCCCTTTCATTGGTGACACCTTCAAGAACACCCAGTCTTCTATAGCAAACTCTAACCCTCCTCTTCGAACATCTATATATGATTTATGTTAGATTTGAGCTGTTTTTAACTATTGTTGTATCACCTTAACATTTTCTATAGCTTGATGAGCAAGATTTGTGCCAAATAAGGTAGTTTTACCCACTTCAAACCACCCAATTGGTGATCTACAATTTCTTCCACATAAAGCGTCATAAGGTGCCATTTTCATACTTGAGTGATAACTATTTTTTTATGCAAACTCAATAAGTGGAAAATGATCATCCCAACTACCTTTGAAGTCTAATACACAAGCTCACAACATATCCTCTAGTGTTTGGATTGTATTTTCCTCCTGGCCCTCCGTTTGAGGGTGAAAATTTGTGCTTAAACTCACTTGTGTTCCCAAACTTGGATGGAATGACCTCTAAAAATATGCAGTAAATTGAGATCCCTTATCAGATATAATAGAGATTGGGACTCCATGTATCTGAACTATCTCTTTAATATATAATTTTGCATACTCTTTAGCCGTGTAAGTAGTCTTAACCGGTAGGAAGTACGCTGATTTGGTGAGTCTATCAACTATTACCCATATAGAATCAAACTTTTGAGAGGAGAGAGGTAAACTAGTGATGAAATCTATGTTGATCATATCCCACTTCCAAGTAGGGGGCTCCATAAGCTGTATGTAACCTCCTCGTTTTTGGTGTTCTACCTTAACTTGTTGACAATTTGGACATTCATCTACAAATTCTGCAATGTACTTCTTCATGTCACCCTACCAATATACCTCTTTCAAATCATGATACATTTTAGTTGAACCAGGATGAATAGAATATCTTGAATGATGCGCCTCTGTTATAATTCATTTTCTTAGACAATCTACATTAGGTATACACAATTTGTTTTGGAACCATAGTATTCCCTCTTCTATAAGCTCAAATGCCTTTGTTATACCTTGTTGTACATTTTTCTTAAGCTGTAAAAGAATAGGATCTATGTATTGCTTCTCTTTAACTTTGGCTACTAATGGGGATTCTGCTGCATTTTGTATAATAATGCCTTTTTTCTGAAGATTCAAAAAGGCGAACCCCTAAGCTAGCTAATTGGTGTAGATCCTTAGTTATCCCTTGCCTTTCCGTGGGCTTTCTATAATTACTTTCCATCGCCTTACGACTTAGTGCATCGGCTACCATATTTGCTTTCCCCGGATGATATAAGATATAAACATCATATTCTTTTAATAGCTCAAGACACCTTTCCCGCCTCAGATTTAGATCCCTCTAGTTGAAGAGGTACTGTAAACTCTTGTGCTCGATATATATATATCAATATAAAACCCATACAAGTAGTGGTGCCATATTTATAAAGCAAATATTACTACTGCTAGCTCAAGATTATGTGTTGGATAATTCTTCTTATGTGGCTGCAACTGTCTTGAAGCGTAAGCTATTACTTTATCATGTTTCATCAAAACATATCCTAAGCTAACTCCTAATGTGTCACAATATACCGTATAGCCTTCCGTGCCTTCTGGAAGTACCAATATGGGTTTAGAAGTCAACTTACTCTTCAAACTTGAAAACTTCTTTTACAAGTTTCATTCCACTGAAACTTGGCTTCTTTGTGTGTTAGATTTTTTAAAGGTGAAAAAATGGAAGAAAACCTCTCAACAAACCTTCTATAATAACCTGACAAGCATAGGAAACTATGAACCTCCGTAGGCGTTGTGGGTCTTGGCTAGTTCTTCACTGCCTCTATCTTTTGAGAATCAACTCTTATTCCTTCATCGGATACTATATGACCCATGAATTCTACTTATTTTAACCAAAACTCACATTTGGAGAACTTCACATACAACTTACGATTGCAAAGGATTTGTAACACCTATCACAAGTTATTAGCATGGTCTTCTTCCGATCTTGAATACACAAGAATATCATCTATAAACACAATAACAAATACATCCAAGAATACCTTAAACACTCTATTCATCAAATCCATGAAAGTTGTTGGTGCATTAGCTAGCCCAAATGACATAACTAAAAAATCAAAATGACCATATCGTTGTTGAAAAGTTGTTTTAGGTATATCTTTCTCCTTCACTCTCAGTTGGTGATAACTTGACATCAAGTCAATCTTTGAGAAACACATAGCACCTTGTAATTGATCAAAAAAACCATCAATTCTAGGAAAGGGATATTTATTCTTAATTGTCACCTTATTCAATTGTTGGTAATCAATACATATTCCCAACGTGCCATCTTTATTACGTACAAATAACACCGGTACGGCCCAAAAAGATATACTAGGACTTATGAAACCCTTGTTTGATAAATCTTTTAATTGTTCCTTCAATTCACATAATTCTGCAAGGGCCATTCTATATGGGGGAATAGATATCGGTTGAGTACCTGGGATCAAATCAACACCAACCTCTACTTCTCATTCTGGAGGTAAACCCAAAATCTCTTCAGGAAATACATTAAGAAATTCATTTACCACTGAAATAGATTGAGGAGTCGATGACTCTGCCTCAATATATTTCACCCTTAATAAATGACATATGTATTCTTTGGACATCATCTTCTTTGCCTTAATATAATAAATATACTTACCCCATGGTGCCCTAATATTACCCCTCCACTCAAGAACAATTTCCTTTAGAAAATGGAAATGCACCCTTTTGGCTCGACAATTCATTGTGGAATAACAAGAAAATAGCCAATCCATACCCATTATAACATCAAAATCTACCCATTCAATCTCCACAGGGTCAGCAAATGTATCACGATTAAAAATAGTTATTATACAATTAAGATAAACTCTACTAGCTATAATAGATTCAGCAATTGGTGTAGAAACTTCAAATGGCTTAGCTAGTATTCTAGTGTTCTTTTGAAATTTCCAATAATTAATGGGGAGACATATGATAATGTAGAACCTGGATCAATTAATGCATATACCATATGTGAAAAGATGGACAATGTACCTATAACCATGTTAGGAGATGCCTTCAAATTTTGTCGACCCTTTAGAGCATATGTACAATTCTGAACACCACTAGAACTAGCTCCATTAACACCCCTACCATGACTAGTAGGCATCTACTGACCCATACTAAAAGAATGAACCGAGGATGATGATGCAACAGTAGATCCAGTATGTCGTGCCATATCAGCCATGCTTCTTTTTGGGCAATCTCTCATTATGTGTCCCAGTGTGCCACACCAATAACAAAAATCTGTCCTAAACCAACATGCACCTAAATGGTTTTTTCCACAATGCTTACAAAGCTATCTAGGAGGTCTTGATTGGCTTGCACCTCCTTGATCTTGATACCTCACTACTTACAAACCCTTACTCTCACTTCTTTTCCAAAATTAATTTTCCCTAAGCCCCTGGAATAGAGGAGGAGCACCTGATGTGGAGTAGGAAGGTGATGGGCTAGGGGGTCTATAAAAAAATCGAGGCCTGAATTCACTTTGAGATGGATAAAATTGTCCCATAGATGTAGCCCTCTTTGAGTGCCCTCTTTCTAGCTTTTGTGTCCTTCTTTTCCTTTGATCCTTCATTTTTTATGCAAAAGCTTGTATTCTTGCTATATCCATATCTTTATTCAAGGCAGTAATAGTCCAATCTCTAACCAAATATGGGTCCAATATATCCATATATCGATGAACTCTATCCTACATTATAGCCACTACATTAGGAGCATACCTGGCCAAAGAATTAAACATGAAGACTGTACTCCCTCACGCTCATATTCCCTTGGCAAAGATTTAAGAACTGATCTATACAGGTCTCCTGAATCTCAAATAAAAGATAATAATCAAGAAATGTTACTTTGAACTCTTCCCAACAAGTTGAAGGTGCACCTATACTTCTTTTTTTTCCAAGCTTCATACCACGATATAGCCACTCCCTTTAATCAATATACTACTAACTCTACTGTCTGTTTACTAGATACATGCATAACATCTAAAGCCCTTTGAATCTGGTCAATAAAGTCAAGTGGATCTTCATTAGGATATGACCTAGTGAATTGAGGAGGGTCTAATTTAAGAAAATCCTGTATTCGTAGACTGGCTTCCCTATCCACACCACTTATACCCATAGTTGAACCAGCTTGTCCTCGACCTTGTCTAGCAACTATACATGATAATAATTGACCGCATTTCTCAAATCTTTCTCATTAGCATTAATAGGTTACTCTAGGGGTACTCTCCTCCTCCATAGCTCTTCTAAAGATGGAGGAGTAGAAGAAGTATGTAATTCAAACTCATCTTGAGCCTCACTTTGATCAGTATGACTAGATGGTGATTTGTTTGTCCTTTCTGCAGAAGCCACATCTAGTTGCTTACTCTTCTTACTCTTACTCCTTCTTGTAATCGGCATCTTTACTATATTGATTAAAAAAATATTTGAGGTTAAAACAAATCAACCGACATTATTGGCTCTATCGCACGATCAAAGAAATGAAGAAAAAGAAACAAATCCTAAATACCTCATAGCCTCCTACTCAGAGATGTGTTTCACAACACAACCATAAGCAAGACTCTACTCAAACACGGCTTTGCAAACGACTCCCTAGGATGACCTACTCTGATACCACTTTTTTCATGCCTTAACTCCCATTAGGGCAGACATGCACCCGTAGCCGTAATGGCCAGAGAGCACCGACCCGTACCCTTTTATTCTCATGCATGTAGCTATAACATTAAAAGATCCTGCTAAGTATGGATATGATGTATTCATGAAAACAAACCATGCAAGCAATCCCAAACATACATATGCAAGACTTGGCTGTTGGGGCCATAATGTTAAAAAACACAATGCTACCATGCTTAAATTTACATTGGTCTACAAAGCTTCTAAAAAACATATGGACTAAGTTAAGGTCAGGAGAAACCCTCGCCTTACTCATAACTACTGTACAATACCAAAATAAATATATATAGACTCGAAAATCCTTAAATCAACTTAGAGCTCACCAATAGTCACTGGATGTCTTATGCTCCTACTGGGGTGGTCTACTAGCTTGAGTACCTATACCTGCGGCATAAAAATCAATGTCCCCTCAAAAAAGATGTCAATACAAAGAATATACTGAGATCTACGACATGAAGTGACTATAAATAAGAAAAGAGCTCAACAAAATTAGATATCAATATATAAAAATATAGATAAGGATAGAAGACCAACTTTTTTTGTACTTGTGGGATCATGTACATTACATCTTTTACCTTGCTTTATTCTTCTTTACTTTATAAAATTATAAGGCTTATTACAAATGACCAGTTGATCAATGGTAAAAGAGGATTACCCATTCTAGGCTTTTTAACACCTGGGATACGGTCCTCAAAAATACATAAATCGAGATCGACCCATGCTAGGATTTTCTTTCACCCTTGGGATACCACCCGTAATATTGGGATCGACCTATGCTAGGTGTTCCTTCTACTCCTGGGATACCACCAAAAAATATATATATTCACTTCTAATCATTCTTTTATCTTTAAAGTTGTTGTTTTGGTAGTCATATATTATAGTTGAAACTTTGGACCAATAGCAAAAGGTATACAAATATGCACTAGATTTAGAAATAATGAGGTAGGATGCAACAATAATAGGAATACAACATATAGGATCTTAACTAACACCATAGGCTATGTTGGAAAAGAAAATAACTCATAAATCTTGTTGTTGAAAACATCTACATCATACTAGTATTTAGAAGGGCAAATGTGCAGGTCTAGTAATAAACACATCTTTAGGTACATTAACACCCTAATGAGTAGGAATAAGGCTTTGGTAAACTTGGAGGTTGTACACTTCCTTTATTTATAATTTGAAGGAAGGGTGCTTAGCAAGCTTACTTTGTAACACAAGAGTTTGACTTATGCCAAAGAGTATAGAATCAATGAACAGTACAAACCTTGTTGCACAACTGATCTAACTTTTACTTAACGTCCTCCCTTTTAGAATACTAATCTACAATAGCATAAAACTATTATTAGTAGCTAGTTAACACATTCGCTCCATTTAAACTTACAAAAATAGTAACTGGGTAGTAACCCACAATCAACTAATCCAAGGGTGTTCTTTCAACCTTGTTCTTTGCCAATTACATTCATATGTAATGTAACTTCTTATAAGATCCCCCTTAACATTTTTGTATTTATTGTACTCTTAAAATATTATATCAAGTGGCATGGGCAGTAAACTTATGCGACATTCAATTCGGTGGTGTAACACTATACCCTTCTTCTACCTTTCAATGAAAACTATTCACACCTTTCCCCTAACATCAACCAAGAAGCCCCAAACATATATAGATAAAATAGATCCAAAATAGGCCCAAACATCCCTTAATATGGCAACCAAAAATTGAACTCACCATCCCTTGGGTTCTTAACAACAATATATACATAATCCTCTACAACACACGTATATAGGAAAAGGGAAAAAATAGACAGTAGCCATACCTTAATTTCTATGGTAGTTTATACTCTACTTTATACCTCTTAAATAGATTGATTCCTTCATTCACAAACCAAAGGTGAAGAGAAAAATCTCTTAATAATCAAGAATAATGGGGCTGCCATACTTTAAAAGGGTTGTCTTATAACTTAATCATGCAGAAAATAATTCTCATAGTATTCTTAAGATAAGCTCATTATTTTATCACTTACCTTTAGATTGGAAGCAAGGTAAATCCCAAGAACTCTAGGGTAATTATAGGTTTGTTGTATATCTAAGAGAGAACAAGAGAGAAATCCTAGAAGGATGTTTTTTATCTAAGTTAAAATTAGCTAAAGATGTTGTTTTAATCCCTTTAAAGGAGCTTCTCTTGGCTGAATTTCCTGGCTATTTTTGGGCCATAATTTTTCCAGTCGGTAATTGACCTACTTGCCCATTATGTTGGTCCTTTGTTGATCAAAAACTATTGGGCTTTGGCTGCCCATTTTCCTCTTTTTCTCTTCTTTAATTTGGGAAAAAATTAATTTAAGTAGGTGGTAATGTACATGGCCCAATAAGCTTGTCAAGGGAGTCATAGTAGGTGATTCACCTACTTAATTCTTAGGTTGGTCCAAAGGTCAAAGTAGGTAATGCACCTACTTTTTTTATTTAAGTCTAAATGGGCTTTTAACATATTAGGCTTTTGGGACAGATTTGGTATTAGGCTGCTCATTCTATTCAATAATTATTTTACTTAGTTTGGGGACTTAAATTAGCACATTACCTATCCTATAAGTCTATATCAAGTGTAACATAAGTAGAAGTGGTACACACTGAATATAAAGTGTTACACAGATGGCGCCATTTAAGGCTTTATATGGTACATGATGTTGTTCTCTAATTAGTTGGTTTGAGACCTCAAAAATTAGACCCCACGGTAGTTACTTTCTTAGGGAGTCATTGGATAGATTTAGGGTGATTCAGGATATGCTAAGGGTAGCTCAGAATAGGCAAAAGGCTTATACAAATCATAGACATTATGCCTTTAGATTTAGAGTTGGTGTCCAGGTATTCCTTTAATTATTGCCCATAAAGGGTATGATGAGGTTTGGGAGGAAAGGAAAGCTTAGTCCTCGATATATTGGTCCTTTTAATATCTTATCATAGTTGGAGAGGTGGCATATGAGTTAGACTTGCCCCAAGATTTTGTTGTTGTCCATTTAGTTTTCCATGTTTCTATGTTGTAGAGATACATTCTAGATGCTACTCAGATTCTTAGATTGGACTCAGTTAAGTTTGATTAGCGTTTGACCTTTGTTGAGGATTTTGAGTTCATATTAGCTAGGGATGTTAGGAGGTTGTGCTATAAAGAGATTCTAATAGTAAGGTTCAGTGGAGGCACCGGCCCGTAGCGGAGGCTACTTGGCGGATTAAGAGCGAGATGCGAACCCAGTATCCTCACATGTTCAAGGTTTTAGGAACATCCTAACCCATTAATTTCATTGTTTAAACCTTAGGGGTTGTACTACACTGCGAAGAACCAGGTCCCTCAAAATCAATCAAACACAAAAATACAGTAACTAACCAGGAACACAAAATAATGCAGGAAATGTAAATAACACAAGATTTAATGTGGAAACGCGCTTGCTCAAGGAAGGAAAAACCACTCCTTGCCCTCACAAGCAGCAAAAACTTTACCATAGTCAAACTTTTGATTGCACACTTCAATGAACATAACTCTAGGTTCCTCCTGCTTGTAGTAACTCTTCTCCAAGCTCAGCATGACATCTCAGCCAAGAACACGCATAGATATTGATTAACACTAACCAATATCCACCTTAGTTAACTCTACCTAAGCTCTTTTAAAGCAAGAATAAAATAACATTATTCTTATAACATGAGTAATTCAATTACATTTCAGTACTCAACTCAAGAATACTTATTCTTTTTGTTCATAAGAAATAAGAACCTAAGATATACTTGAGCAATGGAAACTGGATTAAATTTTTGCCTCTCTCAATTAATTTTTAAGAATTTTGAAAAAAGTTCTTGATAGATAAGCATCCTTTTCATTTTATAGCTGAGTGATGTAAGACCCCGCAAAAATTTCTAGCTTAATTCAGTCCTCTAAGCAAATTAAGGGGTCCCAGGCTTAGAAAATTCTAGCTAAGTTTCAAGATTTAGTTTATTATTATCCTTCAAAAGTTGAAAATCTCATTTCACGATCTTAAATTCCTTTAAAGGACGATCTTTAAGTTGACTCATGATCAAGAATGTCAATAGGGGTTTCCGGATAAGTTTTGAATTTTTTGGACCTGGTTTAGACTATGTTTGAAATGCCAAAATAGTGGACCTGCGATCTTGGTGCGCCGCATCGCCTAACACATTGGTTATATTTTCTCCAGCTACCAGCGTTCTATTCTAGTGACATGGAGTGATCTTGGCGTAACGTGTTGGGTATCACATCGATGCCATCGACGCATCACGTCGGATATCGGTCGGCAACCCAGTTTTCAGTAATTAAAAAGCCACGTCTCTGAGGGGATTTGGGTCTTTTTCCCTCGACCTTCAGCCCTCAAAACACAAAATTTAGCCCCTTTAGATGCATAATACAATCATTATTCCCAAAATTCCCAAGAATAAAACCCTAGAGCTATCAATCCAAGATTCAAATTCAAGAGAATTCACCATCAGTCTTCCTAAATTCAAACAATAAGGTATGTAAAGTGTTCATCCCAGGATCCCTTCCATCCTTGGAACTCAAGAAACTAATTTTTAAATAATGAATGGTGATTTCCATATTGTGGGTTGTATTTTATCCATGTTGATATTAATGTATGTTTTCTAAGTTGAAATCTTTAATGTATCTCATGATATTATGATAGCATGCATTTTGAATTCTAATTGTTGATATTAATGTATGTTTTCTAAGTTGAAATCTTTAATGTATCTCATGATATTATGATAGCATGCATTTTGAATTTTAATTCTCTTATGTTGAACTCAGGAAGTATGAACTTAAGGTGATGGTCATAATTCTTTACCATGTTATCCATGCCCAAATATAAATTATGCCTTCTAGGTGTTTGTCAAAATGCTTAAGTGAATAAATTGTGAAATTCTGACTCATTTGTAATATGAATGATGATCCCATGATATATTTATGTGTTTAAGTTGACTCTTATGGTAAAGCTATGCTTTGTAATGAATTGATGAAATGCCCATGAGATTAAAATTGTGAAATTATGATATGATGCATACCTTCCTACTCATGTGCAAATTTATGACTTTCAATGTTCTCATGAAATCCCTCAATAATTGTATTGTGAGTTGATGACTATTGTCCTATGTTCAAGAATGGTCATGACTTATTATTTTCATGCTATCGAGTTCTGAGGGTATTTAATACCCGACAATTTAGCTATGTTCCTAGAGCCAGTGTCAGTTTTCAAGATACTCTCAGTCAATCTATGGTCAGTAGAATTCAGTCAATTACAGAACTCAGGAAAACTCAGTAATCTCAGTGTCAATCCAGTCCCATTTAGTATTCAGTTAAATCCTCAGTAAACTCAGTCAGTTATAAGGATTCAGTATTATTTCATCAGTCAATGAAACTCAGCGAACTCAGTCTAATTCAGTTCAGTATAATTATTTTAGTTTCTATTCAGATGGGGGTAGGATTCAGCACTGAGTGAAACCAAGGATGGGGACTCACCTGCTATCAAAGGGCGTGATTCTTAGTAGTAATCCTTGCATTCTAAAACTACGTAGCCAGCATAGGTTGAGACATTAAACCTGCTAGATAAGGATTGATAAGGTGGCTTAACCTGTTAGATGAGGGTCCCACCATTTTAGTTAGAGTACCTAATAGAATAGGGTCACTCACATCTTGTCCTTACCAGTGGAGCGATATTGACACCCTTCTAATTGGGGTTATAGATTAGACCCCAACTCAGCTGTATTATCGTATTTATGCATGCTGGTTAGATGACTACCTCCCACAATCTCAGTCTCAGTCTTTAGTAAGGAATTCAGATAGTTCTACAGATTTTAGGACTGTTAGATATAGTCCCTTAGCTCAGTACGGAACTCATCTAGTTCCATCAGAATCAGGACTGTCAGATACAGTCACTCAGTAAACAATACATTATGTTATCAGTAAACTCAGTATTCAGAGTCCTCATGATTCCAGTTACAGTTGTGTATTCATGCATGTATTCTCATGCAGTTATGTTCATATTATTCAATCAGTTATAGTTCATGCATATGAACCCTTGCGCTCATCCTACCTCACTTTGCATGCCAGTGCATTTATATGCACTGACGCATACTTTCTCTTATGCTATTGTGTTTTATACCATAGGTTTGGACGCTTAGGTTCCTGATCGTACTTACCAGTTCAGGTATCAGCAGTCAAAATTAGTGGTAATTCCTTTAGTTTAAGGACATGATTAGTTTATTATTTCAGTACTTTAGTACTTAGCTTATTGCAGTAGTTGGAGTTAGTTAGGGACATGTCCGATCAACTCCTTATTCAGACAGATTAGAGACTTTTTCAGAATATATCATGTTCAGATAGTTATTTTAGTTTTGAGTACCGTTATACCTTATTCAGACATTGTTTAATTCAGTATTGTTCAGTTTTGAACCTTATGGCATTTCAGCCTATTATTCTGCATATTTCAGTATTATTAAATAGTTATTGCAGGAAGTACCAGTCATGGGTTAGCTAGTGGTCCTTTGGGATTATGAGCACCGTGTAGCATTCGGGTACCATACTCGGGGTGTTACAAGTGATGATTAGGGTAGAAATGCAATTGGACTAGGTGTCCTACATTTTACAAGGATCACCTAAGGAATTTATTACATAAAAAGACAAAACTATGCAGATGCGTGGTAGCTATACTATTTCCTTGAACATCCAGGGACCTAGTCCCTTGAAATTAGTTGCTCATCATCAAAACAAGATACCATAATTTCCCCTATTTTGATGATGACAAACTAACTATAGAGTTTTAAGCATCAATACTCATGCCCATTCATAATATTTAATCAGTCTGATTACCATAACTGAAGATGAATGTCCAACCTATCATGCAACACCATGCTTCCACAACATAGGGACCTGGCCCTTGTTGTAAATTGCTATCAAGCTTTAATTATCTCCTCCTATCATCACGCACCGTTAGTTATTTAGTGAATTTTCATACTTCCCCCTATTACTATGCCTCAAGACTAAAACACATCATCACATATATGTTGCACTTGGTACCTGGTCCTAGCATCATCAGTACAAACCTTAAGCACATGAACCTAGTCCTTAATACATGAAATAAGTATTTCCCCTTTTGGCATTATTAAAAAGTGAAAACAGTAAACCAAGAGTAAAGATAAGATCAAGATAGTTAACTCATGGCCACTGGGCAACACTAACATAAAGAACATCTTTCATAGAAAGAGAAAATACATGCCACACGCAAAGAAAGATTTATTCATATATAGAAGACAAGTATTATTATAGTTCATACTTTAAATATTCCAGAGAAAAAACCACAGGAATTAAGAAAGGTTAAACAGTGGAGTGACTTGTAAAGATGGTTGAAGGAGTAGAGCCAGGTTATTGTTGTTTGCAGTATGATAGTGCAACAATTCCTTGGTTAAATGCCTTATCTCTGAATTCAAGCTGAGAACCTCATCTGTCAAAGTGGAGACCTATTTCTTTAGGTCAACATTCTTAGTTTTAAGGTCATTAGTGAAGCTTGGACCCTGAACAGTCAAATTTTGAATTGTCATATTTAGTTTTTTGATCTCTACATCCTTAGAAGCTATATAGAGTTATAACTCCTCTATCGCTTTGTTGAATTCCCTTTGATAGTTTGTGCTTGATTTCTTATTCACACAATCAATTTATACCAGTGTCTTTATTCCAAGTATTTGTAATACAATTCTAGGAGTTCCATTCTCACACACAATACTAAAGTTATCAACTATTTTATTTAACCAGTAACCATTAGGCATCCTATGTTTTCTATTTTTCCTAAGAACCACTTTTTATGTGTTCCATTATCAATGCAGGTAGACTAATGAAATCAAAGTTTCTAAGACACTCCATACATACAAGTGAACAACTAAAGTAATATTCGTTTTTTGTGATCTGGGCAAAACTACTTTGCTTACAAAATCAAAGACCAATTGTAGCTCACCATTGCATAATTTCCTATTCACTGCAGCCATTAATTTCCCTTTAACCTTTGATGCAGTTACAAAAAAACTATTGATGGTTGTTGCCTTGTGACAATCCTTACAATACAGATATGAAAATCCAGAATTCTGTCAAGTAAAGCAACATCAATATTCAGCTTCTTCCCTTGAACTACTATTGTCATCTTTATTTTATCTTCTAAAAACTCCAATGTGGAATAGAATTCCATGACCACCTCATCTAATATTGTAGGAATAATTCCATCCATGAGATGCATCCATCCTTGATGTTTTACAAGCTCAACCAATTCCAATATTCCTGGTTTAGTTAACACACTATTGTAAAAAAATCCTTCTATTTAACACCTTTTGATTTCTCAAGCACCTATTTGTCACTTCTTTAGACACACCCTTACTTTTCTCCCTATTTTTCCTTCTTTTATAGGTGATTACAAATTCCTTGATGCTACTTTCCTCTTTCTAGGACTAGGGCCCTCAGGAGTCTCCTTCTTTTCCATAAAATTTTCAGACTTTTCCCTAGAATCTCTTAATATTTTACTATAAGTTTTGTTTTTAAGATCAAAAATATCCTTTCTTAGGATATTTGATACCATATGAGATTTTCTACAGCCCAGGCATTATTCATTAATAAATTATCAGAATAATTTTGAGGGTTCAGGGATGATTCTTCATCAATAATTTGGGTGAAAAGAGGGTTTGGCTTTGGAAGAATAGGAGACGAAGGATGTTTTTCAAGAGGATTTGAGAAAGAAATTTTGTTAATACTATGCTCAGTTTTCTTTAAAAGATATAAAAATGAGGAATTTGTAGCCATTTGTTGATCCTTTCCATAGGAGAACAATTTGTGACTGGATTTTTTATTTTGACAAAAGAAGGAATGGATAAGCTTAGATATAAAGGAGAGAGTAAGCATAGAAAAGGGTTTTAGAAAGAGTTGGATGTGATCAATTTCAATTTAGGGATGACTCATTCTTTCTTTTAGGATACAATAATATTTTAGGTCCCTCTCTTTCTTTGAGTGAATCCTGACTTTATGGATGTCACATTTTCCCCGTCCAAAGTTGTTCCCATGGGTGTATACCAACAAAGATATGATATTAAGTTAGACCAACATGCACCTATTCTACCAAGGACACCTACCTCTTAAACATAGGAAAATTGTAAGGAGAGACACTAATTCACATGCTAGGTAAAGTTAATTAAATCACTCCCTGCTTTAACCTCTTATCCTAAGCTTGTTTGTTTCAATACACCACTTCATACCAAAAAAAATTCTGAAAAATATTTGAGGACCAGGTCCAAGACTTAGCATCCTTTAAATATCCAAGGTTTCTTCTGCATTACTTGAACCAGCCAGCACCTTTCAGAATCTTTTTCTTCTTTTTAGATCTTTTTTGGGATACAAATGCTGAGATACCAAAGAAATTTCTGAATTAGCCTCTTATTTGCACTCCTATTTTTGAATATGAAGTTAGAATGTCCAAGGGAATGGAAGATATGAGTTTCCAGTTTGACCTTCTGAGATGAATTCCATTGGGACCAGGTCCCAGTAAAATCTTCACTAAACATTTCTTGAGATTCTTCTGCTTGAGCTAATGTTTGTGACTGAGATCTTAGATCACCATCACTGTCAATATTTCTCTCTATATCAAATCTATCCTTAACCCTTATCTTTATTAACATCATCATTATTTTAGGAGTAGCTCATACATGCACCTTTTTTTTATCCTTTTTACTTTTTCAAATTATACACCTCCACCTTGATCTGTCTTGAGTGAGAGAGAATACAATCAAATCTTCCAGTCATAACTTTGAACAATTACACCTTAAAAGGATAGTTCTCACTGCAAACCCTTTCTCCATCCTCCAATCAAAATCATTTGTTAGATTTAGGAACCCATTTGAGTTTGAGTTCCCAAATTGAGGATAACGGTGTGATTAAATCCTTCTTTGCCTATCTAGGTAATGTGAGCTTCATCATATTTTTCAAAGGTCTTAAACCTATAGGACAGGTACTTCTTTACTAGATATTTCTAACAATGATCATTGTTGCTTTGAGCTAGTTTTGAGAGTCTTCCTTGATGTGTCCATCTCTTCCACAGTGAGTACAATGAGGCTTGTGGACCTTGTTCTTAGCATCATGAGAAGACTTTCCATAAGACCCAGGTGATTGATTTTTACACTTATAACCAAGACCTTTGCCATTATTAACTCCTGTACTAGTAAAATTAGAAAGGATCAGAGAGGTTATAGTCCATTGTAGGGATTTTTCAAGTTCTTCCTTCAGACGGACAAGGTCCCTTTCTAACTCCTCATTCTCCTGGAGTGCAGTAATTATATTTCTTTAAGAATCCCTTAGTTTCTCATCAAGTTCAATCTAAAACTTTAACATTTCTTTCTTCCATTTATTATTTGAATAATCTACTTTCACAAGTTAACCCTCCAAACTCAGATTTTCAGATTTCAACATAGCAACTTGTTCCTCAGTTTCAGATATCTAGAGAGTCAAATATATTAACTCAAGACATTATCTTCTATTTTTTCTTCTCGAGTAATTTTTTTCACACATAAAATCAATAAGCACATTTGCAAGATTTTTATCTTTCTCGCAGAATAGTTTTCAAAGTTTCTTTTATATCTCATTTTCTTCTTCATCTTCAGTGTTTGCCATAAAAGCAAACAAGGAATCAAAGGTCACTTTCTTAGCCTCCACTACCAGCATAGATACATCTTCATGATAAACATCTTTCTCAAATTCACTAAAGAATCTCTCTCCCTCCCAAATAGCTAAGGCCTGCTTAGCTACAAAATCTGATACAGCCCTTCTGCTTCATTTTACAAAGACTTGGTACCTGTTCCTTCCTTTTCCACCTTTAGTCTAAAGATATTACTGATAGTCCATTTTGTGCATTGGACAATCCTTAATGAAATTCTCAGGACTTCCAAATTTGTGACAAACCTCCATAGTTCCTCCCTTTTTGCTACTACTTCTACTTCTTTGAAACTGGCCAATTCTCTTCATAGCTCAAACTATTATTTCTTACAAATAAGCAACATTAGTGTCTTCTTCATTAGAATCTGATTTTAATGCTCTCAGTGCTAGAAAATTTTCCCTTTTTTCTTTCTTCTTCTCTTGTTTATACTATGTAATCACTTCTCCTAAGAAATGTAGTAAATATAAATAACAAAAGATTTAACGTGAAAACCCCTTTGCTCAAAAGAGGAAAAATCATGACTTGCCCTCACAAGCACCCAAAACTTCACTTTAATCAAACTCTTGATTACAGACTTCAATGAACCTAAATCTAGGTTTGTCCTACTTGTAATAACTCTACTACAAGCTCAACTTGAAAACTCTACCAATAACACACCTTTATATTGATTAACTTTATCCAATATCCACCTTAGGTAACTCTACCTAAGATCTCTTAAAGCAAGAAGAAAATAACATTACTCTTATAACATGAGTAATTAAATTACAATTTAGGACTCAACTTAAGAACACTCATTCTTTTTGTGCATAAGAAATAAGAACCTGAAATACTTGAGTAATTGAAACTGGATTGAGTTTTTGTTTCTCTTAATCTCTTTTCCTGAATTTTGTCAAAACTACTTTATAGAGAAGCATCCTTTTTCTTTTATAGTTGAGTGATGATTAGGGTTTAAATGCAATTAGACCAGATGTCCTAAATTGTACAAGCAACACCTGCGAAGTTTGTTACACAAGAAGACAAAACTGTGCAGACACGTGCCAAGTGTACTATTGCCTTGAACATTTAGGGATCTTGTCCCTTAAAATTAGCTGCTCATTATCAAAATAAGATACAATATTCATGGATGAAAGTTCTTTTAGTAGTGTATATTCTTATGAACCTCTAAGTCATTTCCTACATTTCCACTAATTTTAACCTATTAAAGCTTTCCAATAGCCGCCTTAAGTCATTTATGACTTGTCTGAGTTGACAGTTCAGTTACCAGGTACTTCATTGGGTTCTTAGAACCAATTCTCTATTTTGTAGTGTTCACTGGTTAAAATTGTCTATTGGGCAGAAACTTTAACCAAGCAGTCTTTTATGCTAATTCTGACAGTTCCAACAATACTAAAACATTAATTTTAGGCTAGATGGACCCTTGGTTTGGGTCCCGAGGCTTTCAAACTCATTTTGGGCAATGATCAGAAGTTAAGAAAAATGGCATGTGGTTATGGGACCCACCTTTTATTGAAATGACCTCAGATGAAAATTTTGATTCCGTCATTGAGTTTGGAACATAAAATTCGATAGGTTAGCATAATTTGTTTGCACATATAAGATTCTAGATGAATCTCGAGGGGTCGGCGGAGACTCACAAAATTCCAAGTCTCCAACTGAAGCATTTAAATTGGTGTGATTGCTAAATCATCCCTTTTGGATCTTTAGAAGCCTTTAGATGATTAAGGTGCCTTGTCTATCTCATCAAGAATCACTTCAGTGGAACGTTGGTCGCTAAAACACAAGTCGCTTTAGCACTAATGGACTTCTTAAGTGGTATACCCCATCAGTGCAGGTACCATTTTTATAACACCTGGGTGCTTTAGTGTTAATCGCTAAAGTAGCCCAGGGACCGCTTTAGCGGCACCTGGTACTTATAAAATCCATACATAGACTTTTTCTCCCATTTTTCACCCTTATTCAAGAGTGTAGAACCCTAAAATGTGTGAAAACATGGGAGAATTATTAGTGGGTGATTTTAGGGTGCTTGTAAGATCGAGTAACGTGTTTCTTATCAAAATTCTTTGTAAGCTTCCATTAATTTTATGATTAAATCCTTTATAATTTTTTAAAATTCCTAAAATATTGGTTATTTGATTATAGAACCATTTGAGCTCAAAATTTACATATTATTGATAATAAATATGCCTCTAGTATAGAGGGATGCGTTGACGATTTTGAAAGTGTGATTTGGCAAGCTGACCCTACATTGGATTTTTATGCAATTTTGGATCTCAAGCACAAAAGTGAAATATGGGTTTCATTATTCTCTTTTAATGAGTAGATTGTGATTTTGACAGTGTGGCATCTTCTTAAAAGAGGAAATAAATGGTATATTAGATTTCATCGAGCTTTTCTTTGGCATCCAGGTAGGCTAGTTTTACCTTCCTCATAGATTAAGCTACTTCAAACTATATTTATGATATTTTTCTAGATATGGGATGTGAATTAGTTCTTGGAGATATATTTTGTATAATTAGCACTATTTGGACTATTTTGACTATTTTGGAACCATAAATTAGGCGTAATGGTCTTAGTTTTTCATGTTTAGATAGAATTGTTACCTTAGGGCTAATTGTGGCTTATTTAACATCTAGAAATAAACTTAGATACCTTAGCCTAGTCTTTGGTGGAATTTTCCTTAATATGGATTTTTGGGGATTAGAAGTAGTCCCCTCTAGTCCACCTTAGGCCAAAATGCTTATTAGCTCCTTGTAGATTTAATAGGCGTATTGTATCCTTAAAGTTGCATACTTTAGAGCTTGAAGAGACTATATTCCTAATGTCTATATGTATTATTTCTTGGGAGTTGGTTCTAGTACTAGACTAAGTTTGGTGATATATTTATATTGAGTTTCAGTGTAAGTCAGGCAACTGATGACATGAGTTTTTATTCAAGGTCGACAAATAATGATGATTATAATATGAGTTCTACTTTGAGTCCAGCATTGAGAGGTTATTTATGGTATTTTATGGCATGGATGGATTCACGGTTATGACTTGCTATTTGGTAAATTTATGAACTTCATATTATTTACTTTATTGATTGTACCTCTAGGCCTATGGGGGTCTATGTTTGGTTATTTACTTTTCCGCACTCACTGGCTTATGGGAGCCAGTCTTGTAGTGTTATACATGTTTTTTTCCAGATATATATATATATACATATTGGTTATTTATTGACAGCATTGGAGCGTTATTCAAGGTTTGGTCTTTTACCTTGACTTAGTATATTCATTTTGCATATTATCGTGCTTATATCATGATTTAGCTCAGTCGGCTGATAATGCCTACTGATTATCTATGGCTTTGGTACTCATACTAAACTTTTGTACCTTTTTGGTGAAGATTAGAGTACTAGTTGTCACTGTTGACATCGAGATTATGCTTAGTTTAGTTTAGAGATAGGGTGAGCTCTTGGATTCAGAGTTGCCCTTTTTTATTCCATTATTTATGTCTAGTCTTTTACTATTCAAAATGAATTTTTATTTGACTATTCAAGTACTTATGTTCCTTTTGTTAATATCTCTTGTACCGGCACTACTACGCCATGGGATGCTTATTGATGCTATTTCTATCTTATATATCATTTAGACTATTATTATTACTTGAATTATTCTTACAAGTCTTTACTTGCAAATTTCTGGCTTTTACGGCTTTTCTACCAAATTAGCCCATTGCTTATAGCTCTAGGCTATGATTTTCCTTACCTACTTGAGGGGTAAAGTAGGTTCCATAATGACTCATAAACCGGGTTGTGACAGATGGATTGTTGGCACAAGATATTGGCTTTTACAGAACTTGACCTTGATTCTCAATTTTTGTCAAAATTTTGGATTATCGGCTCAGTAGGACAATGTTCTTTAATTGGACTTAACATGGGTTCATCCTCAATTATCAATTTTGAGGTTTGTGTTTCGAGTTCCTAATTATCAGTTCTTAGAGTTATTCATACTAGTTGTAGCTTTGTCTAAATATTGAAGGCTTGGATTGTCTTTGTTTATGTCCAAGTATCACCTTATTGGCCTATTCTTATGTGAAGGATTTTTTGTAGATCAACTTTTATGATTTGAGTTCACTGTGATATAATTGCACAGACAGGACTCTGATGATATTTGGTGTAAATCAGAGTTGATCACAGGCTTTGAATGACAAAGGAATATTAGATTTGGAATTGGTGGCATGGTTTATGCTTTGGATTATCTATAGATTGGTTGAGTTTCTTCTTGGTTATGTGACACGACTTGAACCAGGGCTTTGTCGTAATGGGCATCCCAAGTCCAAGTAGGACCCAAGACCGCCCCCATTTCCCAACCCGACAAGCCCACACGTACCTTCGTTCGGCTAAATTCCGAACATATAAGAAGATAGCGTAACTATCCAAAATACAGACCTTAGGATAAGATGACAACTGTGACCGACCCAACTGAATCCAACCATCCTATACCAACCGTCCAACCATATCAAGATAAACCTTAACCAAATAAGTTTCATTAACAATTAATTATATAATCTCAAAATAAAAGAGGAAAGAACAACAAACAATATCGTCAACTAGTATCTGCCCCAATACCAATACCAATGCTAAGGCTGATACCAATACGGATCCCACCCATACCAACCCATAGTAGTACCACAAAGCCTCTAACCAAAAGAGTAATAAAATCTGGTTGGGACATGCCCCCAACCATAGCTAAAACCAAAATCCATAAGTTATCCAAAGTATGAAATAACATCCATTAAATAGAGCCTTTCGGAATGATAGAAGCTAACCACTTCAATCCAAAGCAGACCCCTGAGTGTCCGAATGCTAAGAAGGAGGAGTAGAATGGTTGATTCCTACATCACATAGGCATACAGCCTCCCGAAGATGGGTTAGCGAGTGAATGCTAGTATGAAATTAGGATAAGGATAAAATAATGCCAATTATAAAACAAAGTAAAAAACTATCCATAATGCATACAAACATACATGCACACATATATATAACCATATAGGGAAAGGGAAACGGGTTTAGTATGAATTTGAAATCATTAACCTAGGCATGTGACGCTTAACCATCATAAAACCACCCACGTGCTATACATGTCCAGTTTAACCCCCTAAATGGTCCCCGATGCATATAGCCACATGAAGCAGAGATATCATAAGAGTAGGGGATTCCCATGTACCCGTCACTCCATACGATACATATATATATATATGTGTGTTACGAGATTCCCAGGTTCCCCTCAAATATATGGACACCAAGGTTAATCCTCATGTCAGAAAACATGAGTTTCCAGTGTCTGTCCTTTGGGCTCACACCTTCATGGATAGCTATCACACCCCCACTATTATTGCCTAATTAAAACAATTACCAAACAACCAAACCATTTACCATTTATTAACCAAGGCTATTAGATAATGGTATCGCCATACCGATCATAACTTGCAAGTATTGTTCTTAGCCAAACCATTTAGTGATCAAGGGATACTACTATACCTATAGATCATATAATCTGATTTATTTGGGGGATTCCCATATACCCCACAAGTAGGTTTATTAAGCCAGAAAATTCCTTTAAACTATTGCAAAACCATTCAAGCCATTTAGGACTCCATTACTAAGTTTAAACCATGTATAAGTTCCATTGAAATTCAGTAATATAGTGAAAGCATTGTTATAGACATTTTATCAGACACATTGGGGGCATAGTATTTTCAAAATCAAGGTCCATTACCAAATTACCATTCCCATGCAACCAATTATCCAAAACGACCATTAAAGCATATAAAAGCATAATAAAAACATAGGAAAACCATAACCAAGTATTTATAACCAAAACCCCCAAATCATATTTGAAAATCCAAAATCATACAATATTCAAATCATGAAAAAATTGTATAAAAGCATGCCTTTAGTTGGAACAAACAATAAGGGAAGAGAACATGCCTTAAACCAAGATGATGATGGAGAGAATTCACAAAGACAAGCCCCAATTTACTCCTTAAGATGAAACCCTATCTTCTTGTGCCTCAGAACTCTAGAGAGAATTTAAAAGTGTTTTCCAACTGCTTAAAAATAGAATAATTGGGTAAATAACCTCCAAATAGAAATATAAGTCATGGAAACTTATTAGCGTAAGTGGTGAAATATCCAGATTGCCCTCATTTAAACTGTATTAAATTCCTATCATAGTTACGACTGACCCTTACGAGTTGTACCTGACCTATACGTGTGGTACCACCTCTCGTAAACAAGGCTTACCCCAGGGACCCAACACTATCCAAAGAATGAAACACCCAAATCCAAGTCGTATTCAAGTGTATGATTGGTAACCATATCCCCTACGCTTAGTAGAATAGAATCCCAAAAATTTTGAACACTGACCACCATACGAGTCTTGGGTATGAATTGTACCCTGGCTTACGGCTCATGGTAAGCCACTCATACTAAGATCCAACCTAAGTCACTAAGCCTAAGAGTAATTTAAGGAACCAAATGACCCATATCCACTAATATGACTCGTACCCCATTGTCATAACTATTCCAATAACAAAAATCCATCCCATTAACCAACACAGGTCAGTATACAATTGGACCATACCAATCGTACCATAGTGTGCGACTCATACTTTATAGTCGTATCATGACTAGAAGCTAAAAATCTAGGAAATTTTCTAAGGGTCAAACCCAGGGTGTTATAGTCTCCCCCACTAGGAATATTCATCCCCGAATGATGGACAAAGTAGGGGTAATGACACGCATGGTTCATTTGCTTTATCAAATATATTTCCAATCTTTAATAAAGTTTGAAAAACATGAGGCAAAGATATTAATCTTTCCTATAACAAACTTAGGAAATAATGATGTGCTGAAGACACATACAATCCACACAAATCCCAAAAGTAGAAAATAGATGTGGATACTTGGACTTCATGTCCTCCTTTGCTTCCCATGTAGCTTCTTCCACCTTATTGTTCCGTCCATAGAACCCTAACCGAAGCCACATCCTTGGTTCGTAATTGACAAACCTACCTATTCAGTATCTCAACCGGTACTTCTTCATAAGACAGAGAATCTGAGATAGCCAACCCTTCTAAAGAAACAATAAAAGAAGGATCACCAATGAACTTTCTCAACATGGAAACATGAAAGACCGGATGAACCAAGCCCAAACTAGAAGGTAAATCTAGTTAATAAGCAAAATTTCACACTCTCCTCAGAACCACATAAGGACTAACGAACTGGGGACTGAGCTTCCCCTTCATATTAAACAGCATTACTACCTTCATGGGAGTTACCTTATCACTAACCTTAAACTCTAAGTCGTTATGGCTTACATCTGCATAGGACTTTTTGCGACTTTGGGCAGCCTTTAGCCTATCTCGAATCACTTTCACCTTATCCATAGCCTTATAGACCAAATTTAAACCAAACAGATCCGCTTCACCAAGATCAAACCACCAAATAGGAGATCTACACCTCCTACCTTAAAATGCCTTAAAAGGGGCCATACCAATGCTAGAATGATAGCTATTATTGTAAGCAAACTCTACAGAAGGTAGTTGCTCAACCTAATTGCCATCATAATCACTCACATACATGCCTGAAGCATATCCTCTAATATATGAATAGTCCTTTCTAATTGCCTATACATCTGTGGATGAAAAATAGTAATTAGACTAACTTTTGCTCCTAACCCTTTCTAAAAAATTGCCAAAAATTAAATGAAAACTGCGTACTACAATAAGAGATAAGAGAAATAGGTACTCCATGCAGCTTCACAATCTCTTGAAGATACAACTTCGCAAAGTCCTCCACCGAAAAAGTAGTCCTCATTAGCAAGAAATAAGCAGACTTCGTCATTCTATCCATATGACCCAAATTGAATCACATTGATTCCGAGACTGAGGAAGACCGGTAATGAAGTCTATATTGATTACCTTCTATTCTATTTGGTAAAATGAATTTCTTAATACAATCCACCAGGCTTCATGTGCTCAACCTTAACCTATTGACACACCATGCACTTAGCCATAAAATTAGCCATATCCCTTTTCATACCATTCCACTAATAAATCTTCTTGAGATCTTGATATATCTTAGTAGAAATAGGATGTACAACACATTGTGATTCATGTGCCTTAGCCAAAATCCTTTGTCATAGCCCATCGACATCCGAAACACATATCCTCCCTTGGTACCATAAAGTGCCATCACCAATGATCTCAAACACCATTGCCTTTTGCCCACAAACATCATTCTTTATTTTTATCAAAATAGGATCTAGCACTTATTTCTCCTTGATCTGTGCACCAAGAGATAATTGAACCACTTCATGTACCATCACACCACATTCTTGGAGTCAAAGAGATGAACTCAAAGATTATCTAAGTGGTGAATATCCTTTATCAATTCCCATTTTCCTATCTTAACGTGAGCGAAAATTCCCATGGATTGCCTACTAAGAGCATCAACAACCACATTAGCCTTACCTGGGCGATAATGAAGACTCATATCACAGTCATCGAGAACCTCCAACCATCTCTTTTGCCAGAGATTAAGCTCCTTTTGAGTGAACACATACTGTAAACTCTTGTGATAAAAAAGATGTCCATGTGTACACCATACAGATAATGTCACCATATTTTTAATGCAAAGACCACGACAAAAAACTCTAAATCATGAGTAGGATAGTAACTCTCAGTACCTTCAACTGCCTAGAAGCATAGGAAATCATATTCCTATGCTGTATCAAAACACAACCAAGTCCCACCCTATATGCATCACAATACACCACAAACCCCTTACTTCCCTCAGGAAATATCAAAACTGAAACCAAAGTTAGCTTATATTAAAACTTCTCAAAACTCTCCTCACAAGCATCCGACAAAGAAAACTTCTTATTTTTTTAGTCAACTTAGTCAAAGGAGCAGCTATTATCGAAAAGCTCTCCACAAATTGCAGATAGTACGTAGCCAAACTCAAGAAGCTCCAAATATTATTTGGAGCCATGGGTCTAGGCCACCTTTTAATCACAACCACCTTTTACAGATCCACCATTTTCCCCTCGCTAGAAATAATAAAAACAAGAAAAGTCACAGTATTCAACTAAAACTTACTCTCAGAGAACTGGGCATACAACTATTGTTCCTTTGAGGTTTACAATACCATATGGAGTTGATTAAAATGATCCACCTCATATTTCAAATAAACCAGAATGTCATCAATGAACACAATGATGAATAAATCCAAAAACTGCCTGAAAACCGTATTCATCAAATCCATAAATATTGTTGGAGAATTTGTTAACCCAAACGACATCACCAAGAATTCAAAGATCCTATACCAAGTATGAAAAGTCATCTTAGGGACATTCACCTACCTAATCTTAAGTTGATGATACCCAGACCAAAGATCTATCTTACAAAAGATTTTGGCACCTTGCAACTGATCAAACAAGTCGTCTATCCTTGGAAGAAGATATTTGTTCTTGACTGTTACCTTATTCAACTGTCAATAATCAATGCACATCTGTAGGGAACAATTCTTCTTGCGCACGAACAACATCGGTGCACCCCACAGAGATACACTAGGATGAATAAACCCCTTATCTAGAAGATACTTAAGTTGCTCTTTGAGTTTCCTCAACTCAACCAGAGCCATTATATAGAGAGAAATAGATATTGGACAAATGTCCAAAACCAAATCAATACCAAACTATATTTCCCGATCTCGAGGAACACCATGAAGATCATCCAAAAAGACCTTAGGAAACTCATTTACGACTAGAATCAAATAAAAAGAAAAACCCTTCGAGTTAGAATCTTTAACCCAGACTAAAGTGATAAAGACAAACCTTAGAGATTAACCTTTGAGATGTAAGATAAGAAATAAATTTCCCCTTAGGATATAGGGAACCATTCTCCCATCCAGGGAACCTAAAGACAACCTTACGGGTTTGAAAATCCAAGGACACTTAACAAGAATATAACCAATCCATCCCCTGAATAACATCAAAATCTACCACATTAAGATCAAAAAAATTCACCAAAGTCAACCTAACACCAACAGATACCACACATCCCCTATAAACTCTCTTAGTAATAACTGAGTCACCTATCGGGACAGAAATAGAAAAAGGGTCTGAAATAACCTAAGGATCAAAACTAAAACATACAACCATATATGGGTTCACATAGGAAAGAGTATACCCCGAACAAGCGAATAATACACATCACAAGAAAAGAGTTGTAATGTACCAGTAACCATATCAAGAGATGCCTCAAGTTCCTACTGAGACGCAAGAGCATACAATCTATTCTGGTGACCACTATAACTAGGAGCAGTAACTGACTCAAAAGTAGCACCATCGGGTGTAGGAGAAGAAGATATATCAATATGAACCTTATTTTCTTCTGTAGCAACCTTATTAACCAGGCAATTCCTGAGCAGATGGCCTGGCTGGCCATACTTGAAATACTTGTTCCTTCATTCGTCATAATAACCCGAATGACGAAAACCACAAAACCAACAAGGATGACATAAACAAACCAACTGACCCCCACTCGCCTGAGATTGGGCACCCTATGCCTAAAAGTTATTATCATCTTGCTGACGCCTATCACCTGATTACTTGGGTAAAGAGCACTAGCAGTAGCGAAGGAACCCAAAGTCTCCCGTATCTTTTTTAGCCATTTACCTTCTTCCTGACAACCTTACAACTTAGCACCTTTGTGATCAGAAAACCTGCTCCTCTTACCTTGCCTATCTCCAAACTCTGTTTATTTTCTTTTCTTATCCTCACCTGTTGTATGTGGATAATCAACCTAGAAATATCTATATCCTTGATCAAAAAATCTATCTTTCTTTCTAAGAACAAATCTTGAGAAATCCCAAAAGTGAACTTTCTAATCCTTACTCCCATGTCAGCTACCAAATCAGGAGCATACCTTGATAGCTGGTAAAATTTCAAGGTATATTCTTTATAGACATTATCTCTTGATTAAGGTTCACAAACTCCTCCATGATTTCTTTCCTCAACTCCTGGGAAAGAAATGATCTAGAAAAGCACCAGAAAAGGAATCTCATAAGGATGACTCCTCCACATCATCTCTATCTCGATCCCACTCCTTGTACTATTGGTATGTAATATCTTTGAGCTGATACACAATAAAGTTTACACCTTCCATGTTTGTGGCTTGCATCACTCTGAATATCTTCTCTATTTTATAAGAAATCTTGAGGATTCTCCTCCACCTTCACACCAGTAAAAGTAGGAGTATTCAGCTTTATAAACTGGCCAACCCTTTTGGCCCCAACAGACAATTCACCAGATATATCTCACTCAGCCTGAGTAGAAAAAAATTGAGCAATGATATGAATAGATTGGAAAAATTCTGCATTAGTTACCTCACCCTGAGGAGAATTAGTAGCAACTAGAGGATTCCCTGATAAATCAAGGACTGAACCCTAAGATCGAAGATAAAATCTAGACATAGGACATACCCCATCAATATTGTCCCCAAATAGGACTGAAGAATTTTCATGTGTTTCTAATCTACGAGGCATGATTTGAAATATGAAAAAAATAAGGATTAGAGGAGATTCTAGGACTAAGACTCCAAGCTTGAAAATAGAAAACCAAAATAGTAAAAAATTCCTAAATGACCTGTAGCCTCTCTCTTATGAGTGTGGCATGCTACACACCCCTAAAAGAGACTCTACTAGAAACAACTTTGTGGACTCCCAATTAACCAGGAAACTAAAGCTCTGATACCAACTTGACATAACCCAAACTAGGAAAATGTTGTAATGGACATCTCAAGTCCAACCAGGACCAGAGACCGCCCCTATTTCCCAACCTGACCAGCCCACGCATACTTTGAGTTGGATGAATTCTGAACATATAACAATATAACATAACTATTCAGATTATAGACCCTAGGATAGGATCACAACTATGACCGACTCAATTGAATCCAACTGTCCTATACCAACTGTCTAACCATACCAAGCCAAACCTTAATTATATATATAATCCTAGCATAAAATAGGATGGAACAACCAACAATATCGTCAATCAGTATTAGCCTTAATACAAATACTAATATTAAGGCTGATATCAATATCGATCTTTCCCATATTAACCCATAGTAGTACCACAAAACCTCTAACCAAAGGAGTAATAAACTCTAGTTAGGACATTCCCCTAACCAAATCCAAAACCAAAATCCATAAGTAATCTAAAGTATGAAATAACATCCATAAAATGAAGCATTTCAAAAAGATGAAAGTTCACCACTTCAATTCAAAGCTGGCCCCTGAGTGTTCAAATTATAAGAAGGAGGAGTAGAATGGTCGGTTCTTACATTGCGCAGGGATACACCCTCTCAAAGATGGGTTAGCGAGTGAATGCTAGCATGAACTTAGGATAAGGATAAAATAATGTCTATTATAAAACCAAGTAAAAAACCATCCATAATACATATGTGTGTGTATATATATAACCATACAGGGATAGG